>NC_083504.1:0-300000 GCF_905332965.1 Bombus pascuorum
CTCTACTGCTCTTACTGAGGAAAACTCGGTGAGGGTGTGTTCTTCTGAACTAAGGACGCGGATTCGCTGTTTACTCTTTTGGGTAGAATAGTGAGGGTAACGATCCGCGATGCCCATTGGTTATGGCCAATGTTAATAAATACCATATGAGGAGAAAGTCTCCTGCACATTTGGCTCATGAGTGTCCTTGTTCTTGCGGAAAACCCAGCAGTTTCGCAGGGCACATCTGCTTTCTTCGCAATTAGCGAGGATGTGCAATTAACTAACGGACTTTTGGGACCTTCCATAAACTGGCGCTGTTTATGTGACTGTAACTGTATACGATATTACATAATGCTACATAACGATATACATCATTCCGTAATAGTATATAACGTTATACGTTGTTACGTAATGCTACATAACGTTATGCGTTATTACGTAATAGTATATAAGGTTATACGTTGTTACGTAATAGTATATAACGTTAGACGTTATAGGGTAATACTATATAACGTTATGCACTATTACATAATAGTAGATAACGTTACACGTTATTACCTAATAGTATGTATCGTTATACGTTATTACGTAATAGTATGTAGCGTTATACGTTATTACGTAATGCTACATAACGTTATACGTTATAAGGTAATAGTATATAACGTTATACGTTGTTACGTAATAGTATGTAACGTTATACGTTATTACGTAATAGTATATAACTTTATACGTTATAGAGTAATACTATATAACGTTATACGTTATTACGTAATAGTATATAACGTTATACGTTGTTAGGTAATGCTACATAACGTTAAACGTCATTACGTAATTGTATATAACGTTATACGTTGTTACATGATGCTACATAACTTTATACGTCATCAAGTAATATTATATAACGTTAGGCGTTATAGGGTAATACTATATAACGATATACGTTATGTGGTAATACTATATAACGTTATGCACTATTACATAATTGTATATAACTTTATACGTTATAGAGTAATACTATATAACGTTATACGTTATTACGTAATAGTATATAACGTTATACGTTGTTAGGTAATGCTACATAACGTTATACGTCATTCCGTAATAGTATATAACGTTATACGTTGTTACATGATGCTACATAACGTTATGCGTTATTACGTAATAGTATATAAGGTTATACGTTGTTACGTAATAGTATATAACGTTAGACGTTATAGGGTAATACTATATAACGTTATGCACTATTACATAATAGTAGATAACGTTACACGTTATTACCTAATAGTATGTATCGTCATACGTTATTACGTAATAGTATGTAGCGTTATACGTCTTTACGTAATGCTACATAACGTTATACGTCATTCCGTAATAGTATATAATGTTATACATTGTTACGTGATGCTACATAACGTTATACGTCATTACGTAATAGTATATTACATTATACGTTATAAGGTAATACTATATAACGTTAAACGTTTTTACGTAACAGTATGTAACGTCATACGTTATTACGTAATAGTATATAAATTTATACGTTGTTACGTAATGCTATATAACGTTATACGTTATAAGGTAATACTATATACCGTTATACATCATTACGTAATAGTGTATAACGTTATACGCTGTTGCGTAGGGCTACATAACGTTAAACGTCATTACGTAATTGTATATAACGTTATACGTTGTTACGTAATAGTATATCACGTTATACATTGTTACGTGATGCTACATAACGTTATACGTCATTACGTAATAGTATATAACGTTATACGTTATTACGTAATAGTATGTAACGCTATTCGTTATTACGTAATAGTATGTAACGTTATACACTATTACATAATAGTACATAACGTTATACGTTATTACGTAATATTATATAACGTTATACGTTATTACGTAATAGTATATAACGTTATACGTCATTACGTAATGCTACATAACGTTATACGATATTACGTTATAGTATATAACGTTATACGTTGTTACCTAATGCTACATAATGTTATACGTCATTACGTAATGCTATTATAACGTTAAACGTTTTAAAGTAATACTATATAACGTTATACGTTATAACGTAGTAGTATAGAACGTTATACCTTATAACGTAATGCTACGTAACGTTATACGTTATAATGTAGTAGTATATAACCTTATACGTTATAACGTAATACTATATAATGCTATACGTTATAGGGTAATTGTATATAACGTTATACGTCATAAGCTCATACTATATGACGTTATGCGAATCCAGGCTACCATTATTATGTATTGCGTTATATGGTACAACGTTATAATCTATTACGTTATAACGCATTTAGTTATGTAGTATCACGTTATATATTGAAATCTTTCGAAAAGTGACGCAAGTATTAAAGGAAAAAAACGCTGGATATCATACATGCCAGCTCAAAACAGAAAGAAATTACAAAATAGTAATCAGAGACCTACACCAAAGAACAAACAACGCAATGCATACGGTGTCGACAATAAGGACACACAAAAAATTACTGAGTGTCCCGGCGTGTGTCAAATGTGCAAAAAGCTACCTAACAAACTGCTCATACACAGAAAATAGAAACGAAGTAAAATGCTATAATTGTAACGGAAACCACCCAGCGAGCTATAAAGGCAGCGAAATCAGAAAACAACTGCAACGTGAACTATTTCCACCACTTCGAAGCAGAACATACAGCAACTAGATATTACGGAATCAGATCCAGCACCAAAGAATACAATACCTATCGAACACTAATCATAGAAACATCAACACCTTTGGTAGTGTCACTGTGATCTTGGAATATGGAATAATCATATTTTACATACCAGTTCGCATACCATAGCCATCAAAACTACAATTAAGCAGTAACAGCAAACCCGTGTGCCGGCATCCAGCGATAACCCCTCTACAGGAGCCAAAACCTTGATACAAAAATCCTCTCAAGTCAGCACTCGACATTTCATTCCTATTTCTGTTCTGTTCATGTGACATTCTGTACCGTTACTCTGTCAGTTTTGTAATAAATTGTGAAACAACTATCAATTGTTATTAATTGTAGTACGAATCTCTCACCTTACGTGTGGAACGTGAAATAATTTCGAACCGCCGCGACAGTACCACTTGAAGTAAAAAGATATTGTTTGGTCTGAAGGACCTTAACTATGAAAATGCCAAGATTCATGGAGGGTCCTTAAGATTATTGAGGGTACGCAATAAGGGTGTGTAGATATCTGGCAGGAATCTTGCTCGCGGCGTGGTGTGAGCTTTGTTAGAGAGTCGCCGGACATAACAAGCAGATGTACTTACGAAGGCGTTACCGAAACCAAGATTTCAATATTTATGACAAAAATTAGGTCTGAAAAATAAGAATAATATTAAAAAGTAATTGTTTGTAAAGATTTCGAGTTTTAGGAAGGGTGTTGAAGTAATACTCACTTCTAGGAAAACTACATCTTCTTTAGCGTTTAGTTTTCTTATTCCGCGAAGCTATTGAGTATTGCTTAGCTCTAAATCAATTCGAAGGGCCTTTCAGTCTCATAGCCTTTTCTAGGAACATGCTACGTACTGATGGTGCAGCGGGGTATAAACATGCCGGTTCTTCGTAATTATATAAATATCCATAGGCCCATTGCTTCGAAGCTCCATAGTAAAATAACGCTGCGGATCTGGATTACCGTACACTGTACTTGTACTTATACTTACTTGAATATATTTCCATTATACATTCATCCGCGCATTTTCACTCTCTATTTCGAGATAAACCTCAACAGCTTTTGATGTACAAAAAAAAAAGAATATTTAGAAAAATATAAATGTGTGTAAAAATACAAATGATATAATGTATGGTAATACCAAAACATTAATTTTTTCGATGCTTAAATTATAGATTATTGAAAGTAGATCGTTAAGGAAAGTAAAAAAGATTGGAAAAATAAAGAAAACCAACACCACACGGAGTTCCCAAGCGGTCACCCATCTAAGTACTACCCGTGCCCAGCGTTGCTTAACTTTCGTGATCGGACGGGAACGAGTGCACTCAACGCGGTTTGGACGTTGGCTGAAAAAAATGGTTTTGTTATTTGCTTTTGTTGGAGCGATGCTCACTTCTAAGAAAATCCTATATCTTGTTTAACAACGCATACTTCCCGAAAAAGTGGAAAAAAGCCAAAATAATAGCAATCACAAAAAAAAATAAAGACGGCTCATCACTCACAAACCTACGACCAATAAGTCTCCTCCCCAACATAAGCAAAGTATTTGAAGTAGTCATCAACAACCCCCTAACTACATTCTGCAAAAAAAAAAAACATTATACCAGAAAACCAATTTGGCTTCCGACACAAACACTCCACACTACACGCGACAAACAAACTCACGTCAGACATCTGCTGGGCACTAAACGCAAAACAACGAGTAGCCGCCTGCTTAATAGATCTCGAAAAAGCCTTCGACACAGTCTGGATCACAGGCCTCATTTATAAATTAATAAAAAAAAACTTCCCGAGATACTTAATCAAAATAGTATGGGACATGATCACAATCAGAACATTCCTAATGACCGAGGGTTCTCATACATCGAACAAAGAATTCACCATAAAAAACGGACTCCAACAAGGAACTGTAAACTCCCCGCTACTCTTCAACATATACAACAGTGACATATTAAACCTGTTCGACATGAACAAATCTACCCACAAACGCTCCATAGCCTTCGCAGACGACCTAATCATCTACGTAACAGGCCGCAAAACTAAAACAATAAACACAGACCTCCAAGAACTATTCGACAAAATCAACGATTACTACCACACATGGAAACTAAGAATCAACGCAAACAAATGCGAAAGCATACTGTTCAAACCCAAAACCAGCGAAATCGGCCCAGCAGAAAGAAAACACTGCAAAAATTTCCAATTAAAAGAAAAGGCATCCGAAGAGTCAATCATACCGCACAAAAACTGCGTAAAGTACCTAGGCATAAACATAGATGACAAACTAAATTACAAACAACACATAGAAACCCAACTCGCCAAGGCCAATAAAGCATTCTGGAGAGCAAAAAGACTATTTTATTCGAAACATCTCAAGAGCAATGTAAAAACATTATGCTACCAAGCTCTAATTAGGCCAATTATAACATACGGTTGCCCAATCTGGTACAACATACCAGCAATGCTAATGGAGAGAATTCGCGTTTTCGAAAGAAAATGCATTAGAGCTTGCCAAAATGCGTACAGATCCGAACAGAGCGGATACAAAAAATATATAAAAAACAAAAAAATTTACGACCTAGCCAACATTCACCGCATTGACTGTCACATACTAAAACTAGCAAGAAATCATTTCGCACAAGCGTCAAAAATAAAAGAAAACAGCCTAATCTTCAGCGGCTTATACCCAAACGTACTATATTACAAAAATACAATGACAACAGGCTACATCCCCCCAGAAGCGTTCCTATACCTAGACGAAAAAAATTACCTCCAAGACCAAAACAATATCCCGATAATTTTCCACATAAAAAGAAAAATAGGGATAAAGACAATACTCTACGAGGAAAACTTAAACGGACTGACTGCAGACACCAGGTGGAGGTACAACATGGCCCTCCCCCAAAAAGACACTAAAGACAAACACAGAAAAAACACAAAAAAATATTGGTGGATTCCAAAACCATAAGAAAATATAAGTGAAAACTACCAATTCGACAAAAAAACCATTCCTACCACCGTGTAACCTAGATGTAAGTACTGTAAATATGTAAATACTGTAATCATTGTAAATAATATAATTTAACACCCCCTCTCCCCTTCCCTCTCATCCCCCCCCCCCAAAAAAATCCCACAACGCATAAAAGTAATACACCGAGGAGTCCTGTTTTGCGGCCAAGTTTCAGGACAAAATACAACACACACAAGAATACACAAAAATCACGCTCCAATGCGACTTAAACCCAAAAAACAAAAAAATAAACGCAAAAACCGAAAATCCACGACACATATTAGACCATGGCTACGTCGTACCGACGCGTATCGGTACTTTTGCCTAAACACACTATACTCAAATTCATTGTTTATTGTGAATCTCAGAAATGTACAAAAAATCAAATATTGGCTAAATAAACTATTTAAAAAAAAAAAAAAAAAAACTCTTGTTGGCAGGATTGGAATCGTTGCCACGCATCCTGAAGCTGATATTGCAGTGTACTCACACACGTGGTGCGTGATGCGGTGGATGGCTCAGGGTCATCAATGCTCTCCCTTATGTACTTGACGGCAACTTCGAACTGTTTGTCGCGCCTTTTTCTTATGTTGTTGCTTTTTGCCATGGTCGGCATGATTAGTGACGTAATTAGAATTAAAACTTCTTACGTTCCTGATTTCTGACGTCCAAGCGTGTTGTATAATGGCGGTGGGATCACGTGGCACTGTATGTTCACTGTTAGGAGCACTTTTTACTGGCACGTGAATCCGGCTCGAAGGACCATGTATTTTCGTCCAGTCGCGGGGAGACGCGTTCGCTTTGAGACGCGTCAACGGGAGTCGTAAATTCCCGTTACGATGTACGAATCGACACCGCGAGCAGGGCGATCCCCTGATTTCAGTTACGATAATAGGGGTGGTTGTGTTGGAATAGCTGTAGTCTACAGTTATCTAGTATATATTTATTTATCACCATTAACAAAACGTGGGGCTTACAGAAATTATTTTTAGATCTTACCCGAGGGTTTAGGTATTAGCGCGTTATAGCCCGAGAACCTGACTGACTGTCTGCTCTACTGCTCTTACTGAGGAAAACTCGGTGAGGGTGTGTTCTTCTGAACTAAGGACGCGGATTCGCTGTTTACTCTTTTGGGTAGAATAGTGAGGGTAACGATCCGCGATGCCCATTGGTTATGGCCAATGTTAATAAATACCATATGAGGAGAAAGTCTCCTGCACATTTGGCTCATGAGTGTCCTTGTTCTTGCGGAAAACCCAGCAGTTTCGCAGGGCACATCTGCTTTCTTCGCAATTAGCGAGGATGTGCAATTAACTAACGGACTTTTGGGACCTTCCATAAACTGGCGCTGTTTATGTGACTGTAACTGTATACGATATTACATAATGCTACATAACGATATACATCATTCCGTAATAGTATATAACGTTATACGTTGTTACGTAATGCTACATAACGTTATGCGTTATTACGTAATAGTATATAAGGTTATACGTTGTTACGTAATAGTATATAACGTTAGACGTTATAGGGTAATACTATATAACGTTATGCACTATTACATAATAGTAGATAACGTTACACGTTATTACCTAATAGTATGTATCGTTATACGTTATTACGTAATAGTATGTAGCGTTATACGTTATTACGTAATGCTACATAACGTTATACGTTATAAGGTAATAGTATATAACGTTATACGTTGTTACGTAATAGTATGTAACGTTATACGTTATTACGTAATAGTATATAACTTTATACGTTATAGAGTAATACTATATAACGTTATACGTTATTACGTAATAGTATATAACGTTATACGTTGTTAGGTAATGCTACATAACGTTAAACGTCATTACGTAATTGTATATAACGTTATACGTTGTTACGTAATAGTATATCACGTTATACATTGTTACGTGATGCTACATAACGTTATACGTCATTACGTAATAGTATATAACGTTATACGTTATTACGTAATAGTATGTAACGCTATTCGTTATTACGTAATAGTATGTAACGTTATACACTATTACATAATAGTACATAATGTTATACGTTATTACGTAATATTATATAACGTTATACGTTATTACGTAATAGTATATAACGTTATACGTCATTACGTAATGCTACATAACGTTATACGATATTACGTTATAGTATATAACGTTATACGTTGATACCTAATGCTACATAACGTTATACGTCATTCCGTAATAGTATATAATGTTATATGTACATTGTTACGTGATGCTACATAACGTTATACGTCATTACGTAATAGTATATTACATTATACGTTATAAGGTAATACTATATAACGTTAAACGTTTTTACGTAATAGTATGTAACGTCATACGTTATTACGTAATAGTATATAAATTTATACGTTGTTACGTAATGCTATATAACGTTATACGTTAGAAGGTAATACTATATACCGTTATACATCATTACGTAATAGTGTATAACGTTATACGCTGTTGCGTAGGGCTACATAACGTTAAACGTCATTACGTAATTGTATATAAAGTTATACGTTGTTACGTAATATTATATCACGTTATACATTGTTACGTGATGCTACATAACGTTATACGTCATTACGTAATAGTATATAACGTTATACGTTATTACGTAATAGTATGTAACGCTATTCGTTATTACGTAATAGTATGTAACGTTATACACTATTACATAATAGTACATAACGTTATACGTTATTACGTAATATTATATAACGTTATACGTTATTACGTAATAGTATATAACGTTATACGTCATTACGTAATGCTACATAACGTTATACGATATTACGTTATAGTATATAACGTTATACGTTGTTACCTAATGCTACATAATGTTATACGTCATTACGTAATGCTATTATAACGTTAAACGTTTTAAAGTAATACTATATAACGTTATACGTTATAACGTAGTAGTATAGAACGTTATACCTTATAACGTAATGCTACGTAACGTTATACGTTATAATGTAGTAGTATATAACCTTATACGTTATAACGTAATACTATATAATGCTATACGTTATAGGGTAATTGTATATAACGTTATACGTCATAAGCTCATACTATATGACGTTATGCGAATCCAGGCTACCATTATTATGTATTGCGTTATATGGTACAACGTTATAATCTATTACGTTATAACGCATTTAGTTATGTAGTATCACGTTATATATTGAAATCTTTCGAAAAGTGACGCAAGTATTAAAGGAGAAAAACGCTGGATATCATACATGCCAGCTCAAAACAGAAAGAAATTACAAAATAGTAATCAGAGACCTACACCAAAGAACAAACAACGCAATGCATACGGTGTCGACAATAAGGACACACAAAAAATTACTGAGTGTCCCGGCGTGTGTCAAATGTGCAAAAAGCTACCTAACAAACTGCTCATACACAGAAAATAGAAACGAAGTAAAATGCTATAATTGTAACGGAAACCACCCAGCGAGCTATAAAGGCAGCGAAATCAGAAAACAACTGCAACGTGAACTATTTCCACCACTTCGAAGCAGAACATACAGCAACTAGATATTACGGAATCAGATCCAGCACCAAAGAATACAATACCTATCGAACACTAATCATAGAAACATCAACACCTTTGGTAGTGTCACTGTGATCTTGGAATATGGAATAATCATATTTTACATACCAGTTCGCATACCATAGCCATCAAAACTACAATTAAGCAGTAACAGCAAACCCGTGTGCCGGCATCCAGCGATAACCCCTCTACAGGAGCCAAAACCTTGATACAAAAATCCTCTCAAGTCAGCACTCGACATTTCATTCCTATTTCTGTTCTGTTCATGTGACATTCTGTACCGTTACTCTGTCAGTTTTGTAATAAATTGTGAAACAACTATCAATTGTTATTAATTGTAGTACGAATCTCTCACCTTACGTGTGGAACGTGAAATAATTTCGAACCGCCGCGACAGTACCACTTGAAGTAAAAAGATATTGTTTGGTCTGAAGGACCTTAACTATGAAAATGCCAAGATTCATGGAGGGTCCTTAAGATTATTGAGGGTACGCAATAAGGGTGTGTAGATATCTGGCAGGAATCTTGCTCGCGGCGTGGTGTGAGCTTTGTTAGAGAGTCGCCGGACATAACAAGCAGATGTACTTACGAAGGCGTTACCGACACCAAGATTTCAATATTTATGACAAAAATTAGGTCTGAAAAATAAGAATAATATTAAAAAGTAATTGTTTGTAAAGATTTCGAGTTTTAGGAAGGGTGTTGAAGTAATACTCACTTCTAGGAAAACTACATCTTCTTTAGCGTTTAGTTTTCTTATTCCGCGAAGCTATTGAGTATTGCTTAGCTCTAAATCAATTCGAAGGGCCTTTCAGTCTCATAGCCTTTTCTAGGAACATGCTACGTACTGATGGTGCAGCGGGGTATAAACATGCCGGTTCTTCGTAATTATATAAATATCCATAGGCCCATTGCTTCGAAGCTCCATAGTAAAATAACGCTGCGGATCTGGATTACCGTACACTGTACTTGTACTTATACTTACTTGAATATATTTCCATTATACATTCATCCGCGCATTTTCACTCTCTATTTCGAGATAAACCTCAACAGCTTTTGATGTACAAAAAAAAAAGAATATTTAGAAAAATATAAATGTGTGTAAAAATACAAATGATATAATGTATGGTAATACCAAAACATTAATTTTTTCGATGCTTAAATTATAGATTATTGAAAGTAGATCGTTAAGGAAAGTAAAAGAGATTGGAAAAATAAAGAAAACCAACACCACACGGAGTTCCCAAGCGGTCACCCATCTAAGTACTACCCGTGCCCAGCGTTGCTTAACTTTCGTGATCGGACGGGAACGAGTGCACTCAACGCGGTTTGGACGTTGGCTGAAAAAAATGGTTTTGTTATTTGCTTTTGTTGGAGCGATGCTCACTTCTAAGAAAATCCTATATCTTGTTTAACAACGCATACTTCCCGAAAAAGTGGAAAAAAGCCAAAATAATAGCAATCACAAAAAAAAATAAAGACGGCTCATCACTCACAAACCTACGACCAATAAGTCTCCTCCCCAACATAAGCAAAGTATTTGAAGTAGTCATCAACAACCCCCTAACTACATTCTGCAAAAAAAAAAAACATTATACCAGAAAACCAATTTGGCTTCCGACACAAACACTCCACACTACACGCGACAAACAAACTCACGTCAGACATCTGCTGGGCACTAAACGCAAAACAACGAGTAGCCGCCTGCTTAATAGATCTCGAAAAAGCCTTCGACACAGTCTGGATCACAGGCCTCATTTATAAATTAATAAAAAAAAACTTCCCGAGATACTTAATCAAAATAGTATGGGACATGATCACAATCAGAACATTCCTAATGACCGAGGGTTCTCATACATCGAACAAAGAATTCACCATAAAAAACGGACTCCAACAAGGAACTGTAAACTCCCCGCTACTCTTCAACATATACAACAGTGACATATTAAACCTGTTCGACATGAACAAATCTACCCACAAACGCTCCATAGCCTTCGCAGACGACCTAATCATCTACGTAACAGGCCGCAAAACTAAAACAATAAACACAGACCTCCAAGAACTATTCGACAAAATCAACGATTACTACCACACATGGAAACTAAGAATCAACGCAAACAAATGCGAAAGCATACTGTTCAAACCCAAAACCAGCGAAATCGGCCCAGCAGAAAGAAAACACTGCAAAAATTTCCAATTAAAAGAAAAGGCATCCGAAGAGTCAATCATACCGCACAAAAACTGCGTAAAGTACCTAGGCATAAACATAGATGACAAACTAAATTACAAACAACACATAGAAACCCAACTCGCCAAGGCCAATAAAGCATTCTGGAGAGCAAAAAGACTATTTTATTCGAAACATCTCAAGAGCAATGTAAAAACATTATGCTACCAAGCTCTAATTAGGCCAATTATAACATACGGTTGCCCAATCTGGTACAACATACCAGCAATGCTAATGGAGAGAATTCGCGTTTTCGAAAGAAAATGCATTAGAGCTTGCCAAAATGCGTACAGATCCGAACAGAGCGGATACAAAAAATATATAAAAAACAAAAAAATTTACGACCTAGCCAACATTCACCGCATTGACTGTCACATACTAAAACTAGCAAGAAATCATTTCGCACAAGCGTCAAAAATAAAAGAAAACAGCCTAATCTTCAGCGGCTTATACCCAAACGTACTATATTACAAAAATACAATGACAACAGGCTACATCCCCCCAGAAGCGTTCCTATACCTAGACGAAAAAAATTACCTCCAAGACCAAAACAATATCCCGATAATTTTCCACATAAAAAGAAAAATAGGGATAAAGACAATACTCTACGAGGAAAACTTAAACGGACTGACTGCAGACACCAGGTGGAGGTACAACATGGCCCTCCCCCAAAAAGACACTAAAGACAAACACAGAAAAAACACAAAAAAATATTGGTGGATTCCAAAACCATAAGAAAATATAAGTGAAAACTACCAATTCGACAAAAAAACCATTCCTACCACCGTGTAACCTAGATGTAAGTACTGTAAATATGTAAATACTGTAATCATTGTAAATAATATAATTTAACACCCCCTCTCCCCTTCCCTCTCACCCCCCCCCCCCAAAAAAATCCCACAACGCATAAAAGTAATACACCGAGGAGTCCTGTTTTGCGGCCAAGTTTCAGGACAAAATACAACACACACAAGAATACACAAAAATCACGCTCCAATGCGACTTAAACCCAAAAAACAAAAAAATAAACGCAAAAACCGAAAATCCACGACACATATTAGACCATGGCTACGTCGTACCGACGCGTATCGGTACTTTTGCCTAAACACACTATACTCAAATTCATTGTTTATTGTGAATCTCAGAAATGTACAAAAAATCAAATATTGGCTAAAAAAACTATTAAAAAAAAAAAAAAAAAAAACTCTTGTTGGCAGGATTGGAATCGTTGCCACGCATCCTGAAGCTGATATTGCAGTGTACTCACACACGTGGTGCGTGATGCGGTGGATGGCTCAGGGTCATCAATGCTCTCCCTTATGTACTTGACGGCAACTTCGAACTGTTTGTCGCGCCTTTTTCTTATGTTGTTGCTTTTTGCCATGGTCGGCATGATTAGTGACGTAATTAGAATTAAAACTTCTTACGTTCCTGATTTCTGACGTCCAAGCGTGTTGTATAATGGCGGTGGGATCACGTGGCACTGTATGTTCACTGTTAGGAGCACTTTTTACTGGCACGTGAATCCGGCTCGAAGGACCATGTATTTTCGTCCAGTCGCGGGGAGACGCGTTCGCTTTGAGACGCGTCAACGGGAGTCGTAAATTCCCGTTACGATGTACGAATCGACACCGCGAGCAGGGCGATCCCCTGATTTCAGTTACGATAATAGGGGTGGTTGTGTTGGAATAGCTGTAGTCTACAGTTATCTAGTATATATTTATTTATCACCATTAACAAAACGTGGGGCTTACAGAAATTATTTTTAGATCTTACCCGAGGGTTTAGGTATTAGCGCGTTATAGCCCGAGAACCTGACTGACTGTCTGCTCTACTGCTCTTACTGAGGAAAACTCGGTGAGGGTGTGTTCTTCTGAACTAAGGACGCGGATTCGCTGTTTACTCTTTTGGGTAGAATAGTGAGGGTAACGATCCGCGATGCCCATTGGTTATGGCCAATGTTAATAAATACCATATGAGGAGAAAGTCTCCTGCACATTTGGCTCATGAGTGTCCTTGTTCTTGCGGAAAACCCAGCAGTTTCGCAGGGCACATCTGCTTTCTTCGCAATTAGCGAGGATGTGCAATTAACTAACGGACTTTTGGGACCTTCCATAAACTGGCGCTGTTTATGTGACTGTAACTGTATACGATATTACATAATGCTACATAACGATATACATCATTCCGTAATAGTATATAACGTTATACGTTGTTACGTAATGCTACATAACGTTATGCGTTATTACGTAATAGTATATAAGGTTATACGTTGTTACGTAATAGTATATAACGTTAGACGTTATAGGGTAATACTATATAACGTTATGCACTATTACATAATAGTAGATAACGTTACACGTTATTACCTAATAGTATGTATCGTTATACGTTATTACGTAATAGTATGTAGCGTTATACGTTATTACGTAATGCTACATAACGTTATACGTTATAAGGTAATAGTATATAACGTTATACGTTGTTACGTAATAGTACACCCTTGGACAAAAAGATAGCACATGTGTGCTATCATTAATTTCTCATAGATAGAGTCCGAATTTCCCAAGTTTGACGAATGGCATATAAACAGTACCTTGTAGTAATAAGGTATATGAGCTTGAAACTGTATCTTCGCTATTCCTCTTGTATTTATCAACAATGATTGTGAAATCCGGTCGGCGAAATGATAGCACACTTTCAAAAGTTGTAGTGTTTATTATCTACTAAATTGTACAAAAATAAAAAACCTTTTAAAATTTAATAATGTGTGGATCCTCCCTTATTCTCCACCACCTCCAGCATTCGTTTCGGCAAAGAACGATATAGTTTTCTAATATAATCCAGCGATATATTTCTCCATTCCTCTTCAAGGCACTTTTTTAACTGATTAATACTTTCAAATTGCCTATTTTCTCTATAAACGGCATTGCTTAATTTACTCCAACAGTTTTCGATTATGTTTAAATCGGGGGAGCATGCAGGCCAGTCCAAAACTGCAATATTTTCTGTTGAAAAATATTCTTTCACAACCTTAGCGGTGTGAACTGCAGCATTATCTTGCTGAAAAATAAAATCTTGTCTCGCAATATGTGTTGCGTACTTTGCAATTTGATTTTGTATCAAATTACGATAGGTTATAGCATTCATCTTGCTGCGAATTGATATTAAATCAGTCTTTCCGTTATACCCAATACCTGCCCAAAGCATAATGCTACCTCCACCCATTTGACGCCGTATTTGTGACAATTTTTTTTTTCTTACATCATGATAGTAAAAATTGAATCCATCTGGGCCATCTAAATTAAATCTTTTTTCATCTGTAAATATAACTTTCCTCCACTTCTTGTTCCACCGTATATGTTCTTTTGCAAAATATAATCGATGCTCCTTGTGAATCTGCTTTAGAGCTGGTCTTCGTTTTAATTTCATCCGCTTTATGTGCGCGGATTGTTGTAGTACACGTCTGACATTCCGAGGATTAGTTTTTACGCCAACTTTTTCTGCAATTTCACGTGACGTGAGAAGCGAATTTGACGCGGCACGTAAAATTGCACGTTTTTCACGAGTACTAATCGCGGAAGGTCTCCCACTGCTTTTTTTTGTTCCATAATTATTTACATCTTTCAGTAAATTATAAATGACTTTCCGACTTCTACTGAGAACTTTTGCAATTTTAGAAATAGTAAAGTTTTCTTTCTTTAATTTCAAAACTGTTTGAATCTCTTCACTATTTAGCTGTTTTCCACGTCCCATTGTTTGAATCGAAATTTGTAAGGTTTCTAATGAAATTCTTCTACTTTTCACTACGTCTACACCACTCAGAATACACAGAAATACTAAGGAATGGAAACAAAATGCTTGGTGTGCTATCATTTCGCCGACCGGATTTCACAATCATTGTTGATAAATACAAGAGGAATAGCGAAGATACAGTTTCAAGCTCATATACCTTATTACTACAAGGTACTGTTTATATGCCATTCGTCAAACTTGGGAAATTCGGACTCTATCTATGAGAAATTAATGATAGCACACATGTGCTATCTTTTTGTCCAAGGGTGTATGTAACGTTATACGTTATTACGTAATAGTATATAACTTTATACGTTATAGAGTAATACTATATAACGTTATACGTTATTACGTAATAGTATATAACGTTATACGTTGTTAGGTAATGCTACATAACGTTAAACGTCATTACGTAATTGTATATAACGTTATACGTTGTTACGTAATAGTATATCACGTTATACATTGTTACGTGATGCTACATAACGTTATACGTCATTACGTAATAGTATATAACGTTATACGTTATTACGTAATAGTATGTAACGCTATTCGTTATTACGTAATAGTATGTAACGTTATACACTATTACATAATAGTACATAATGTTATACGTTATTACGTAATATTATATAACGTTATACGTTATTACGTAATAGTATATAACGTTATACGTCATTACGTAATGCTACATAACGTTATACGATATTACGTTATAGTATATAACGTTATACGTTGATACCTAATGCTACATAACGTTATACGTCATTCCGTAATAGTATATAATGTTATATGTACATTGTTACGTGATGCTACATAACGTTATACGTCATTACGTAATAGTATATTACATTATACGTTATAAGGTAATACTATATAACGTTAAACGTTTTTACGTAATAGTATGTAACGTCATACGTTATTACGTAATAGTATATAAATTTATACGTTGTTACGTAATGCTATATAACGTTATACGTTAGAAGGTAATACTATATACCGTTATACATCATTACGTAATAGTGTATAACGTTATACGCTGTTGCGTAGGGCTACATAACGTTAAACGTCATTACGTAATTGTATATAAAGTTATACGTTGTTACGTAATATTATATCACGTTATACATTGTTACGTGATGCTACATAACGTTATACGTCATTACGTAATAGTATATAACGTTATACGTTATTACGTAATAGTATGTAACGCTATTCGTTATTACGTAATAGTATGTAACGTTATACACTATTACATAATAGTACATAACGTTATACGTTATTACGTAATATTATATAACGTTATACGTTATTACGTAATAGTATATAACGTTATACGTCATTACGTAATGCTACATAACGTTATACGATATTACGTTATAGTATATAACGTTATACGTTGTTACCTAATGCTACATAATGTTATACGTCATTACGTAATGCTATTATAACGTTAAACGTTTTAAAGTAATACTATATAACGTTATACGTTATAACGTAGTAGTATAGAACGTTATACCTTATAACGTAATGCTACGTAACGTTATACGTTATAATGTAGTAGTATATAACCTTATACGTTATAACGTAATACTATATAATGCTATACGTTATAGGGTAATTGTATATAACGTTATACGTCATAAGCTCATACTATATGACGTTATGCGAATCCAGGCTACCATTATTATGTATTGCGTTATATGGTACAACGTTATAATCTATTACGTTATAACGCATTTAGTTATGTAGTATCACGTTATATATTGAAATCTTTCGAAAAGTGACGCAAGTATTAAAGGAGAAAAACGCTGGATATCATACATGCCAGCTCAAAACAGAAAGAAATTACAAAATAGTAATCAGAGACCTACACCAAAGAACAAACAACGCAATGCATACGGTGTCGACAATAAGGACACACAAAAAATTACTGAGTGTCCCGGCGTGTGTCAAATGTGCAAAAAGCTACCTAACAAACTGCTCATACACAGAAAATAGAAACGAAGTAAAATGCTATAATTGTAACGGAAACCACCCAGCGAGCTATAAAGGCAGCGAAATCAGAAAACAACTGCAACGTGAACTATTTCCACCACTTCGAAGCAGAACATACAGCAACTAGATATTACGGAATCAGATCCAGCACCAAAGAATACAATACCTATCGAACACTAATCATAGAAACATCAACACCTTTGGTAGTGTCACTGTGATCTTGGAATATGGAATAATCATATTTTACATACCAGTTCGCATACCATAGCCATCAAAACTACAATTAAGCAGTAACAGCAAACCCGTGTGCCGGCATCCAGCGATAACCCCTCTACAGGAGCCAAAACCTTGATACAAAAATCCTCTCAAGTCAGCACTCGACATTTCATTCCTATTTCTGTTCTGTTCATGTGACATTCTGTACCGTTACTCTGTCAGTTTTGTAATAAATTGTGAAACAACTATCAATTGTTATTAATTGTAGTACGAATCTCTCACCTTACGTGTGGAACGTGAAATAATTTCGAACCGCCGCGACAGTACCACTTGAAGTAAAAAGATATTGTTTGGTCTGAAGGACCTTAACTATGAAAATGCCAAGATTCATGGAGGGTCCTTAAGATTATTGAGGGTACGCAATAAGGGTGTGTAGATATCTGGCAGGAATCTTGCTCGCGGCGTGGTGTGAGCTTTGTTAGAGAGTCGCCGGACATAACAAGCAGATGTACTTACGAAGGCGTTACCGACACCAAGATTTCAATATTTATGACAAAAATTAGGTCTGAAAAATAAGAATAATATTAAAAAGTAATTGTTTGTAAAGATTTCGAGTTTTAGGAAGGGTGTTGAAGTAATACTCACTTCTAGGAAAACTACATCTTCTTTAGCGTTTAGTTTTCTTATTCCGCGAAGCTATTGAGTATTGCTTAGCTCTAAATCAATTCGAAGGGCCTTTCAGTCTCATAGCCTTTTCTAGGAACATGCTACGTACTGATGGTGCAGCGGGGTATAAACATGCCGGTTCTTCGTAATTATATAAATATCCATAGGCCCATTGCTTCGAAGCTCCATAGTAAAATAACGCTGCGGATCTGGATTACCGTACACTGTACTTGTACTTATACTTACTTGAATATATTTCCATTATACATTCATCCGCGCATTTTCACTCTCTATTTCGAGATAAACCTCAACAGCTTTTGATGTACAAAAAAAAAAGAATATTTAGAAAAATATAAATGTGTGTAAAAATACAAATGATATAATGTATGGTAATACCAAAACATTAATTTTTTCGATGCTTAAATTATAGATTATTGAAAGTAGATCGTTAAGGAAAGTAAAAGAGATTGGAAAAATAAAGAAAACCAACACCACACGGAGTTCCCAAGCGGTCACCCATCTAAGTACTACCCGTGCCCAGCGTTGCTTAACTTTCGTGATCGGACGGGAACGAGTGCACTCAACGCGGTTTGGACGTTGGCTGAAAAAAATGGTTTTGTTATTTGCTTTTGTTGGAGCGATGCTCACTTCTAAGAAAATCCTATATCTTGTTTAACAACGCATACTTCCCGAAAAAGTGGAAAAAAGCCAAAATAATAGCAATCACAAAAAAAAATAAAGACGGCTCATCACTCACAAACCTACGACCAATAAGTCTCCTCCCCAACATAAGCAAAGTATTTGAAGTAGTCATCAACAACCCCCTAACTACATTCTGCAAAAAAAAAAAACATTATACCAGAAAACCAATTTGGCTTCCGACACAAACACTCCACACTACACGCGACAAACAAACTCACGTCAGACATCTGCTGGGCACTAAACGCAAAACAACGAGTAGCCGCCTGCTTAATAGATCTCGAAAAAGCCTTCGACACAGTCTGGATCACAGGCCTCATTTATAAATTAATAAAAAAAAACTTCCCGAGATACTTAATCAAAATAGTATGGGACATGATCACAATCAGAACATTCCTAATGACCGAGGGTTCTCATACATCGAACAAAGAATTCACCATAAAAAACGGACTCCAACAAGGAACTGTAAACTCCCCGCTACTCTTCAACATATACAACAGTGACATATTAAACCTGTTCGACATGAACAAATCTACCCACAAACGCTCCATAGCCTTCGCAGACGACCTAATCATCTACGTAACAGGCCGCAAAACTAAAACAATAAACACAGACCTCCAAGAACTATTCGACAAAATCAACGATTACTACCACACATGGAAACTAAGAATCAACGCAAACAAATGCGAAAGCATACTGTTCAAACCCAAAACCAGCGAAATCGGCCCAGCAGAAAGAAAACACTGCAAAAATTTCCAATTAAAAGAAAAGGCATCCGAAGAGTCAATCATACCGCACAAAAACTGCGTAAAGTACCTAGGCATAAACATAGATGACAAACTAAATTACAAACAACACATAGAAACCCAACTCGCCAAGGCCAATAAAGCATTCTGGAGAGCAAAAAGACTATTTTATTCGAAACATCTCAAGAGCAATGTAAAAACATTATGCTACCAAGCTCTAATTAGGCCAATTATAACATACGGTTGCCCAATCTGGTACAACATACCAGCAATGCTAATGGAGAGAATTCGCGTTTTCGAAAGAAAATGCATTAGAGCTTGCCAAAATGCGTACAGATCCGAACAGAGCGGATACAAAAAATATATAAAAAACAAAAAAATTTACGACCTAGCCAACATTCACCGCATTGACTGTCACATACTAAAACTAGCAAGAAATCATTTCGCACAAGCGTCAAAAATAAAAGAAAACAGCCTAATCTTCAGCGGCTTATACCCAAACGTACTATATTACAAAAATACAATGACAACAGGCTACATCCCCCCAGAAGCGTTCCTATACCTAGACGAAAAAAATTACCTCCAAGACCAAAACAATATCCCGATAATTTTCCACATAAAAAGAAAAATAGGGATAAAGACAATACTCTACGAGGAAAACTTAAACGGACTGACTGCAGACACCAGGTGGAGGTACAACATGGCCCTCCCCCAAAAAGACACTAAAGACAAACACAGAAAAAACACAAAAAAATATTGGTGGATTCCAAAACCATAAGAAAATATAAGTGAAAACTACCAATTCGACAAAAAAACCATTCCTACCACCGTGTAACCTAGATGTAAGTACTGTAAATATGTAAATACTGTAATCATTGTAAATAATATAATTTAACACCCCCTCTCCCCTTCCCTCTCATCCCCCCCCCCCCAAAAAAATCCCACAACGCATAAAAGTAATACACCGAGGAGTCCTGTTTTGCGGCCAAGTTTCAGGACAAAATACAACACACACAAGAATACACAAAAATCACGCTCCAATGCGACTTAAACCCAAAAAACAAAAAAATAAACGCAAAAACCGAAAATCCACGACACATATTAGACCATGGCTACGTCGTACCGACGCGTATCGGTACTTTTGCCTAAACACACTATACTCAAATTCATTGTTTATTGTGAATCTCAGAAATGTACAAAAAATCAAATATTGGCTAAATAAACTATTTAAAAAAAAAAAAAAAAAAACTCTTGTTGGCAGGATTGGAATCGTTGCCACGCATCCTGAAGCTGATATTGCAGTGTACTCACACACGTGGTGCGTGATGCGGTGGATGGCTCAGGGTCATCAATGCTCTCCCTTATGTACTTGACGGCAACTTCGAACTGTTTGTCGCGCCTTTTTCTTATGTTGTTGCTTTTTGCCATGGTCGGCATGATTAGTGACGTAATTAGAATTAAAACTTCTTACGTTCCTGATTTCTGACGTCCAAGCGTGTTGTATAATGGCGGTGGGATCACGTGGCACTGTATGTTCACTGTTAGGAGCACTTTTTACTGGCACGTGAATCCGGCTCGAAGGACCATGTATTTTCGTCCAGTCGCGGGGAGACGCGTTCGCTTTGAGACGCGTCAACGGGAGTCGTAAATTCCCGTTACGATGTACGAATCGACACCGCGAGCAGGGCGATCCCCTGATTTCAGTTACGATAATAGGGGTGGTTGTGTTGGAATAGCTGTAGTCTACAGTTATCTAGTATATATTTATTTATCACCATTAACAAAACGTGGGGCTTACAGAAATTATTTTTAGATCTTACCCGAGGGTTTAGGTGTTAGCGCGTTATAGCCCGAGAACCTGACTGACTGTCTGCTCTACTGCTCTTACTGAGGAAAACTCGGTGAGGGTGTGTTCTTCTGAACTAAGGACGCGGATTCGCTGTTTACTCTTTTGGGTAGAATAGTGAGGGTAACGATCCGCGATGCCCATTGGTTATGGCCAATGTTAATAAATACCATATGAGGAGAAAGTCTCCTGCACATTTGGCTCATGAGTGTCCTTGTTCTTGCGGAAAACCCAGCAGTTTCGCAGGGCACATCTGCTTTCTTCGCAATTAGCGAGGATGTGCAATTAACTAACGGACTTTTGGGACCTTCCATAAACTGGCGCTGTTTATGTGACTGTAACTGTATACGATATTACATAATGCTACATAACGATATACATCATTCCGTAATAGTATATAACGTTATACGTTGTTACGTAATGCTACATAACGTTATGCGTTATTACGTAATAGTATATAAGGTTATACGTTGTTACGTAATAGTATATAACGTTAGACGTTATAGGGTAATACTATATAACGTTATGCACTATTACATAATAGTAGATAACGTTACACGTTATTACCTAATAGTATGTATCGTTATACGTTATTACGTAATAGTATGTAGCGTTATACGTTATTACGTAATGCTACATAACGTTATACGTTATAAGGTAATAGTATATAACGTTATACGTTGTTACGTAATAGTATGTAACGTTATACGTTATTACGTAATAGTATATAACTTTATACGTTATAGAGTAATACTATATAACGTTATACGTTATTACGTAATAGTATATAACGTTATACGTTGTTAGGTAATGCTACATAACGTTATACGTCATTCCGTAATAGTATATAACGTTATACGTTGTTACATGATGCTACATAACTTTATACGTCATCAAGTAATATTATATAACGTTAGGCGTTATAGGGTAATACTATATAACGATATACGTTATGTGGTAATACTATATAACGTTATGCACTATTACATAATTGTATATAACTTTATACGTTATAGAGTAATACTATATAACGTTATACGTTATTACGTAATAGTATATAACGTTATACGTTGTTAGGTAATGCTACATAACGTTATACGTCATTCCGTAATAGTATATAACGTTATACGTTGTTACATGATGCTACATAACGTTATGCGTTATTACGTAATAGTATATAAGGTTATACGTTGTTACGTAATAGTATATAACGTTAGACGTTATAGGGTAATACTATATAACGTTATGCACTATTACATAATAGTAGATAACGTTACACGTTATTACCTAATAGTATGTATCGTCATACGTTATTACGTAATAGTATGTAGCGTTATACGTCTTTACGTAATGCTACATAACGTTATACGTCATTCCGTAATAGTATATAATGTTATACATTGTTACGTGATGCTACATAACGTTATACGTCATTACGTAATAGTATATTACATTATACGTTATAAGGTAATACTATATAACGTTAAACGTTTTTACGTAACAGTATGTAACGTCATACGTTATTACGTAATAGTATATAAATTTATACGTTGTTACGTAATGCTATATAACGTTATACGTTATAAGGTAATACTATATACCGTTATACATCATTACGTAATAGTGTATAACGTTATACGCTGTTGCGTAGGGCTACATAACGTTAAACGTCATTACGTAATTGTATATAACGTTATACGTTGTTACGTAATAGTATATCACGTTATACATTGTTACGTGATGCTACATAACGTTATACGTCATTACGTAATAGTATATAACGTTATACGTTATTACGTAATAGTATGTAACGCTATTCGTTATTACGTAATAGTATGTAACGTTATACACTATTACATAATAGTACATAACGTTATACGTTATTACGTAATATTATATAACGTTATACGTTATTACGTAATAGTATATAACGTTATACGTCATTACGTAATGCTACATAACGTTATACGATATTACGTTATAGTATATAACGTTATACGTTGTTACCTAATGCTACATAATGTTATACGTCATTACGTAATGCTATTATAACGTTAAACGTTTTAAAGTAATACTATATAACGTTATACGTTATAACGTAGTAGTATAGAACGTTATACCTTATAACGTAATGCTACGTAACGTTATACGTTATAATGTAGTAGTATATAACCTTATACGTTATAACGTAATACTATATAATGCTATACGTTATAGGGTAATTGTATATAACGTTATACGTCATAAGCTCATACTATATGACGTTATGCGAATCCAGGCTACCATTATTATGTATTGCGTTATATGGTACAACGTTATAATCTATTACGTTATAACGCATTTAGTTATATAGTATCACGTTATATATTGAAATCTTTCGAAAAGTGACGCAAGTATTAAAGGAGAAAAACGCTGGATATCATACATGCCAGCTCAAAACAGAAAGAAATTACAAAATAGTAATCAGAGACCTACACCAAAGAACAAACAACGCAATGCATACGGTGTCGACAATAAGGACACACAAAAAATTACTGAGTGTCCCGGCGTGTGTCAAATGTGCAAAAAGCTACCTAACAAACTGCTCATACACAGAAAATAGAAACGAAGTAAAATGCTATAATTGTAACGGAAACCACCCAGCGAGCTATAAAGGCAGCGAAATCAGAAAACAACTGCAACGTGAACTATTTCCACCACTTCGAAGCAGAACATACAGCAACTAGATATTACGGAATCAGATCCAGCACCAAAGAATACAATACCTATCGAACACTAATCATAGAAACATCAACACCTTTGGTAGTGTCACTGTGATCTTGGAATATGGAATAATCATATTTTACATACCAGTTCGCATACCATAGCCATCAAAACTACAATTAAGCAGTAACAGCAAACCCGTGTGCCGGCATCCAGCGATAACCCCTCTACAGGAGCCAAAACCTTGATACAAAAATCCTCTCAAGTCAGCACTCGACATTTCATTCCTATTTCTGTTCTGTTCATGTGACATTCTGTACCGTTACTCTGTCAGTTTTGTAATAAATTGTGAAACAACTATCAATTGTTATTAATTGTAGTACGAATCTCTCACCTTACGTGTGGAACGTGAAATAATTTCGAACCGCCGCGACAGTACCACTTGAAGTAAAAAGATATTGTTTGGTCTGAAGGACCTTAACTATGAAAATGCCAAGATTCATGGAGGGTCCTTAAGATTATTGAGGGTACGCAATAAGGGTGTGTAGATATCTGGCAGGAATCTTGCTCGCGGCGTGGTGTGAGCTTTGTTAGAGAGTCGCCGGACATAACAAGCAGATGTACTTACGAAGGCGTTACCGAAACCAAGATTTCAATATTTATGACAAAAATTAGGTCTGAAAAATAAGAATAATATTAAAAAGTAATTGTTTGTAAAGATTTCGAGTTTTAGGAAGGGTGTTGAAGTAATACTCACTTCTAGGAAAACTACATCTTCTTTAGCGTTTAGTTTTCTTATTCCGCGAAGCTATTGAGTATTGCTTAGCTCTAAATCAATTCGAAGGGCCTTTCAGTCTCATAGCCTTTTCTAGGAACATGCTACGTACTGATGGTGCAGCGGGGTATAAACATGCCGGTTCTTCGTAATTATATAAATATCCATAGGCCCATTGCTTCGAAGCTCCATAGTAAAATAACGCTGCGGATCTGGATTACCGTACACTGTACTTGTACTTATACTTACTTGAATATATTTCCATTATACATTCATCCGCGCATTTTCACTCTCTATTTCGAGATAAACCTCAACAGCTTTTGATGTACAAAAAAAAAAGAATATTTAGAAAAATATAAATGTGTGTAAAAATACAAATGATATAATGTATGGTAATACCAAAACATTAATTTTTTCGATGCTTAAATTATAGATTATTGAAAGTAGATCGTTAAGGAAAGTAAAAAAGATTGGAAAAATAAAGAAAACCAACACCACACGGAGTTCCCAAGCGGTCACCCATCTAAGTACTACCCGTGCCCAGCGTTGCTTAACTTTCGTGATCGGACGGGAACGAGTGCACTCAACGCGGTTTGGACGTTGGCTGAAAAAAATGGTTTTGTTATTTGCTTTTGTTGGAGCGATGCTCACTTCTAAGAAAATCCTATATCTTGTTTAACAACGCATACTTCCCGAAAAAGTGGAAAAAAGCCAAAATAATAGCAATCACAAAAAAAAATAAAGACGGCTCATCACTCACAAACCTACGACCAATAAGTCTCCTCCCCAACATAAGCAAAGTATTTGAAGTAGTCATCAACAACCCCCTAACTACATTCTGCAAAAAAAAAAAACATTATACCAGAAAACCAATTTGGCTTCCGACACAAACACTCCACACTACACGCGACAAACAAACTCACGTCAGACATCTGCTGGGCACTAAACGCAAAACAACGAGTAGCCGCCTGCTTAATAGATCTCGAAAAAGCCTTCGACACAGTCTGGATCACAGGCCTCATTTATAAATTAATAAAAAAAAACTTCCCGAGATACTTAATCAAAATAGTATGGGACATGATCACAATCAGAACATTCCTAATGACCGAGGGTTCTCATACATCGAACAAAGAATTCACCATAAAAAACGGACTCCAACAAGGAACTGTAAACTCCCCGCTACTCTTCAACATATACAACAGTGACATATTAAACCTGTTCGACATGAACAAATCTACCCACAAACGCTCCATAGCCTTCGCAGACGACCTAATCATCTACGTAACAGGCCGCAAAACTAAAACAATAAACACAGACCTCCAAGAACTATTCGACAAAATCAACGATTACTACCACACATGGAAACTAAGAATCAACGCAAACAAATGCGAAAGCATACTGTTCAAACCCAAAACCAGCGAAATCGGCCCAGCAGAAAGAAAACACTGCAAAAATTTCCAATTAAAAGAAAAGGCATCCGAAGAGTCAATCATACCGCACAAAAACTGCGTAAAGTACCTAGGCATAAACATAGATGACAAACTAAATTACAAACAACACATAGAAACCCAACTCGCCAAGGCCAATAAAGCATTCTGGAGAGCAAAAAGACTATTTTATTCGAAACATCTCAAGAGCAATGTAAAAACATTATGCTACCAAGCTCTAATTAGGCCAATTATAACATACGGTTGCCCAATCTGGTACAACATACCAGCAATGCTAATGGAGAGAATTCGCGTTTTCGAAAGAAAATGCATTAGAGCTTGCCAAAATGCGTACAGATCCGAACAGAGCGGATACAAAAAATATATAAAAAACAAAAAAATTTACGACCTAGCCAACATTCACCGCATTGACTGTCACATACTAAAACTAGCAAGAAATCATTTCGCACAAGCGTCAAAAATAAAAGAAAACAGCCTAATCTTCAGCGGCTTATACCCAAACGTACTATATTACAAAAATACAATGACAACAGGCTACATCCCCCCAGAAGCGTTCCTATACCTAGACGAAAAAAATTACCTCCAAGACCAAAACAATATCCCGATAATTTTCCACATAAAAAGAAAAATAGGGATAAAGACAATACTCTACGAGGAAAACTTAAACGGACTGACTGCAGACACCAGGTGGAGGTACAACATGGCCCTCCCCCAAAAAGACACTAAAGACAAACACAGAAAAAACACAAAAAAATATTGGTGGATTCCAAAACCATAAGAAAATATAAGTGAAAACTACCAATTCGACAAAAAAACCATTCCTACCACCGTGTAACCTAGATGTAAGTACTGTAAATATGTAAATACTGTAATCATTGTAAATAATATAATTTAACACCCCCTCTCCCCTTCCCCCTCACCCCCCCCCCCCCAAAAAAATCCCACAACGCATAAAAGTAATACACCGAGGAGTCCTGTTTTGCGGCCAAGTTTCAGGACAAAATACAACACACACAAGAATACACAAAAATCACGCTCCAATGCGACTTAAACCCAAAAAACAAAAAAATAAACGCAAAAACCGAAAATCCACGACACATATTAGACCATGGCTACGTCGTACCGACGCGTATCGGTACTTTTGCCTAAACACACTATACTCAAATTCATTGTTTATTGTGAATCTCAGAAATGTACAAAAAATCAAATATTGGCTAAATAAACTATTTAAAAAAAAAAAAAAAAAAACTCTTGTTGGCAGGATTGGAATCGTTGCCACGCATCCTGAAGCTGATATTGCAGTGTACTCACACACGTGGTGCGTGATGCGGTGGATGGCTCAGGGTCATCAATGCTCTCCCTTATGTACTTGACGGCAACTTCGAACTGTTTGTCGCGCCTTTTTCTTATGTTGTTGCTTTTTGCCATGGTCGGCATGATTAGTGACGTAATTAGAATTAAAACTTCTTACGTTCCTGATTTCTGACGTCCAAGCGTGTTGTATAATGGCGGTGGGATCACGTGGCACTGTATGTTCACTGTTAGGAGCACTTTTTACTGGCACGTGAATCCGGCTCGAAGGACCATGTATTTTCGTCCAGTCGCGGGGAGACGCGTTCGCTTTGAGACGCGTCAACGGGAGTCGTAAATTCCCGTTACGATGTACGAATCGACACCGCGAGCAGGGCGATCCCCTGATTTCAGTTACGATAATAGGGGTGGTTGTGTTGGAATAGCTGTAGTCTACAGTTATCTAGTATATATTTATTTATCACCATTAACAAAACGTGGGGCTTACAGAAATTATTTTTAGATCTTACCCGAGGGTTTAGGTGTTAGCGCGTTATAGCCCGAGAACCTGACTGACTGTCTGCTCTACTGCTCTTACTGAGGAAAACTCGGTGAGGGTGTGTTCTTCTGAACTAAGGACGCGGATTCGCTGTTTACTCTTTTGGGTAGAATAGTGAGGGTAACGATCCGCGATGCCCATTGGTTATGGCCAATGTTAATAAATACCATATGAGGAGAAAGTCTCCTGCACATTTGGCTCATGAGTGTCCTTGTTCTTGCGGAAAACCCAGCAGTTTCGCAGGGCACATCTGCTTTCTTCGCAATTAGCGAGGATGTGCAATTAACTAACGGACTTTTGGGACCTTCCATAAACTGGCGCTGTTTATGTGACTGTAACTGTATACGATATTACATAATGCTACATAACGATATACATCATTCCGTAATAGTATATAACGTTATACGTTGTTACGTAATGCTACATAACGTTATGCGTTATTACGTAATAGTATATAAGGTTATACGTTGTTACGTAATAGTATATAACGTTAGACGTTATAGGGTAATACTATATAACGTTATGCACTATTACATAATAGTAGATAACGTTACACGTTATTACCTAATAGTATGTATCGTTATACGTTATTACGTAATAGTATGTAGCGTTATACGTTATTACGTAATGCTACATAACGTTATACGTTATAAGGTAATAGTATATAACGTTATACGTTGTTACGTAATAGTATGTAACGTTATACGTTATTACGTAATAGTATATAACTTTATACGTTATAGAGTAATACTATATAACGTTATACGTTATTACGTAATAGTATATAACGTTATACGTTGTTAGGTAATGCTACATAACGTTATACGTCATTCCGTAATAGTATATAACGTTATACGTTGTTACATGATGCTACATAACTTTATACGTCATCAAGTAATATTATATAACGTTAGGCGTTATAGGGTAATACTATATAACGATATACGTTATGTGGTAATACTATATAACGTTATGCACTATTACATAATTGTATATAACTTTATACGTTATAGAGTAATACTATATAACGTTATACGTTATTACGTAATAGTATATAACGTTATACGTTGTTAGGTAATGCTACATAACGTTATACGTCATTCCGTAATAGTATATAACGTTATACGTTGTTACATGATGCTACATAACGTTATGCGTTATTACGTAATAGTATATAAGGTTATACGTTGTTACGTAATAGTATATAACGTTAGACGTTATAGGGTAATACTATATAACGTTATGCACTATTACATAATAGTAGATAACGTTACACGTTATTACCTAATAGTATGTATCGTCATACGTTATTACGTAATAGTATGTAGCGTTATACGTCTTTACGTAATGCTACATAACGTTATACGTCATTCCGTAATAGTATATAATGTTATACATTGTTACGTGATGCTACATAACGTTATACGTCATTACGTAATAGTATATTACATTATACGTTATAAGGTAATACTATATAACGTTAAACGTTTTTACGTAACAGTATGTAACGTCATACGTTATTACGTAATAGTATATAAATTTATACGTTGTTACGTAATGCTATATAACGTTATACGTTATAAGGTAATACTATATACCGTTATACATCATTACGTAATAGTGTATAACGTTATACGCTGTTGCGTAGGGCTACATAACGTTAAACGTCATTACGTAATTGTATATAACGTTATACGTTGTTACGTAATAGTATATCACGTTATACATTGTTACGTGATGCTACATAACGTTATACGTCATTACGTAATAGTATATAACGTTATACGTTATTACGTAATAGTATGTAACGCTATTCGTTATTACGTAATAGTATGTAACGTTATACACTATTACATAATAGTACATAACGTTATACGTTATTACGTAATATTATATAACGTTATACGTTATTACGTAATAGTATATAACGTTATACGTCATTACGTAATGCTACATAACGTTATACGATATTACGTTATAGTATATAACGTTATACGTTGTTACCTAATGCTACATAATGTTATACGTCATTACGTAATGCTATTATAACGTTAAACGTTTTAAAGTAATACTATATAACGTTATACGTTATAACGTAGTAGTATAGAACGTTATACCTTATAACGTAATGCTACGTAACGTTATACGTTATAATGTAGTAGTATATAACCTTATACGTTATAACGTAATACTATATAATGCTATACGTTATAGGGTAATTGTATATAACGTTATACGTCATAAGCTCATACTATATGACGTTATGCGAATCCAGGCTACCATTATTATGTATTGCGTTATATGGTACAACGTTATAATCTATTACGTTATAACGCATTTAGTTATATAGTATCACGTTATATATTGAAATCTTTCGAAAAGTGACGCAAGTATTAAAGGAGAAAAACGCTGGATATCATACATGCCAGCTCAAAACAGAAAGAAATTACAAAATAGTAATCAGAGACCTACACCAAAGAACAAACAACGCAATGCATACGGTGTCGACAATAAGGACACACAAAAAATTACTGAGTGTCCCGGCGTGTGTCAAATGTGCAAAAAGCTACCTAACAAACTGCTCATACACAGAAAATAGAAACGAAGTAAAATGCTATAATTGTAACGGAAACCACCCAGCGAGCTATAAAGGCAGCGAAATCAGAAAACAACTGCAACGTGAACTATTTCCACCACTTCGAAGCAGAACATACAGCAACTAGATATTACGGAATCAGATCCAGCACCAAAGAATACAATACCTATCGAACACTAATCATAGAAACATCAACACCTTTGGTAGTGTCACTGTGATCTTGGAATATGGAATAATCATATTTTACATACCAGTTCGCATACCATAGCCATCAAAACTACAATTAAGCAGTAACAGCAAACCCGTGTGCCGGCATCCAGCGATAACCCCTCTACAGGAGCCAAAACCTTGATACAAAAATCCTCTCAAGTCAGCACTCGACATTTCATTCCTATTTCTGTTCTGTTCATGTGACATTCTGTACCGTTACTCTGTCAGTTTTGTAATAAATTGTGAAACAACTATCAATTGTTATTAATTGTAGTACGAATCTCTCACCTTACGTGTGGAACGTGAAATAATTTCGAACCGCCGCGACAGTACCACTTGAAGTAAAAAGATATTGTTTGGTCTGAAGGACCTTAACTATGAAAATGCCAAGATTCATGGAGGGTCCTTAAGATTATTGAGGGTACGCAATAAGGGTGTGTAGATATCTGGCAGGAATCTTGCTCGCGGCGTGGTGTGAGCTTTGTTAGAGAGTCGCCGGACATAACAAGCAGATGTACTTACGAAGGCGTTACCGAAACCAAGATTTCAATATTTATGACAAAAATTAGGTCTGAAAAATAAGAATAATATTAAAAAGTAATTGTTTGTAAAGATTTCGAGTTTTAGGAAGGGTGTTGAAGTAATACTCACTTCTAGGAAAACTACATCTTCTTTAGCGTTTAGTTTTCTTATTCCGCGAAGCTATTGAGTATTGCTTAGCTCTAAATCAATTCGAAGGGCCTTTCAGTCTCATAGCCTTTTCTAGGAACATGCTACGTACTGATGGTGCAGCGGGGTATAAACATGCCGGTTCTTCGTAATTATATAAATATCCATAGGCCCATTGCTTCGAAGCTCCATAGTAAAATAACGCTGCGGATCTGGATTACCGTACACTGTACTTGTACTTATACTTACTTGAATATATTTCCATTATACATTCATCCGCGCATTTTCACTCTCTATTTCGAGATAAACCTCAACAGCTTTTGATGTACAAAAAAAAAAGAATATTTAGAAAAATATAAATGTGTGTAAAAATACAAATGATATAATGTATGGTAATACCAAAACATTAATTTTTTCGATGCTTAAATTATAGATTATTGAAAGTAGATCGTTAAGGAAAGTAAAAAAGATTGGAAAAATAAAGAAAACCAACACCACACGGAGTTCCCAAGCGGTCACCCATCTAAGTACTACCCGTGCCCAGCGTTGCTTAACTTTCGTGATCGGACGGGAACGAGTGCACTCAACGCGGTTTGGACGTTGGCTGAAAAAAATGGTTTTGTTATTTGCTTTTGTTGGAGCGATGCTCACTTCTAAGAAAATCCTATATCTTGTTTAACAACGCATACTTCCCGAAAAAGTGGAAAAAAGCCAAAATAATAGCAATCACAAAAAAAAATAAAGACGGCTCATCACTCACAAACCTACGACCAATAAGTCTCCTCCCCAACATAAGCAAAGTATTTGAAGTAGTCATCAACAACCCCCTAACTACATTCTGCAAAAAAAAAAAACATTATACCAGAAAACCAATTTGGCTTCCGACACAAACACTCCACACTACACGCGACAAACAAACTCACGTCAGACATCTGCTGGGCACTAAACGCAAAACAACGAGTAGCCGCCTGCTTAATAGATCTCGAAAAAGCCTTCGACACAGTCTGGATCACAGGCCTCATTTATAAATTAATAAAAAAAAACTTCCCGAGATACTTAATCAAAATAGTATGGGACATGATCACAATCAGAACATTCCTAATGACCGAGGGTTCTCATACATCGAACAAAGAATTCACCATAAAAAACGGACTCCAACAAGGAACTGTAAACTCCCCGCTACTCTTCAACATATACAACAGTGACATATTAAACCTGTTCGACATGAACAAATCTACCCACAAACGCTCCATAGCCTTCGCAGACGACCTAATCATCTACGTAACAGGCCGCAAAACTAAAACAATAAACACAGACCTCCAAGAACTATTCGACAAAATCAACGATTACTACCACACATGGAAACTAAGAATCAACGCAAACAAATGCGAAAGCATACTGTTCAAACCCAAAACCAGCGAAATCGGCCCAGCAGAAAGAAAACACTGCAAAAATTTCCAATTAAAAGAAAAGGCATCCGAAGAGTCAATCATACCGCACAAAAACTGCGTAAAGTACCTAGGCATAAACATAGATGACAAACTAAATTACAAACAACACATAGAAACCCAACTCGCCAAGGCCAATAAAGCATTCTGGAGAGCAAAAAGACTATTTTATTCGAAACATCTCAAGAGCAATGTAAAAACATTATGCTACCAAGCTCTAATTAGGCCAATTATAACATACGGTTGCCCAATCTGGTACAACATACCAGCAATGCTAATGGAGAGAATTCGCGTTTTCGAAAGAAAATGCATTAGAGCTTGCCAAAATGCGTACAGATCCGAACAGAGCGGATACAAAAAATATATAAAAAACAAAAAAATTTACGACCTAGCCAACATTCACCGCATTGACTGTCACATACTAAAACTAGCAAGAAATCATTTCGCACAAGCGTCAAAAATAAAAGAAAACAGCCTAATCTTCAGCGGCTTATACCCAAACGTACTATATTACAAAAATACAATGACAACAGGCTACATCCCCCCAGAAGCGTTCCTATACCTAGACGAAAAAAATTACCTCCAAGACCAAAACAATATCCCGATAATTTTCCACATAAAAAGAAAAATAGGGATAAAGACAATACTCTACGAGGAAAACTTAAACGGACTGACTGCAGACACCAGGTGGAGGTACAACATGGCCCTCCCCCAAAAAGACACTAAAGACAAACACAGAAAAAACACAAAAAAATATTGGTGGATTCCAAAACCATAAGAAAATATAAGTGAAAACTACCAATTCGACAAAAAAACCATTCCTACCACCGTGTAACCTAGATGTAAGTACTGTAAATATGTAAATACTGTAATCATTGTAAATAATATAATTTAACACCCCCTCTCCCCTTCCCTCCCCCCCCCCCCCCCCCAAAAAAATCCCACAACGCATAAAAGTAATACACCGAGGAGTCCTGTTTTGCGGCCAAGTTTCAGGACAAAATACAACACACACAAGAATACACAAAAATCACGCTCCAATGCGACTTAAACCCAAAAAACAAAAAAATAAACGCAAAAACCGAAAATCCACGACACATATTAGACCATGGCTACGTCGTACCGACGCGTATCGGTACTTTTGCCTAAACACACTATACTCAAATTCATTGTTTATTGTGAATCTCAGAAATGTACAAAAAATCAAATATTGGCTAAATAAACTATTTAAAAAAAAAAAAAAAAAAACTCTTGTTGGCAGGATTGGAATCGTTGCCACGCATCCTGAAGCTGATATTGCAGTGTACTCACACACGTGGTGCGTGATGCGGTGGATGGCTCAGGGTCATCAATGCTCTCCCTTATGTACTTGACGGCAACTTCGAACTGTTTGTCGCGCCTTTTTCTTATGTTGTTGCTTTTTGCCATGGTCGGCATGATTAGTGACGTAATTAGAATTAAAACTTCTTACGTTCCTGATTTCTGACGTCCAAGCGTGTTGTATAATGGCGGTGGGATCACGTGGCACTGTATGTTCACTGTTAGGAGCACTTTTTACTGGCACGTGAATCCGGCTCGAAGGACCATGTATTTTCGTCCAGTCGCGGGGAGACGCGTTCGCTTTGAGACGCGTCAACGGGAGTCGTAAATTCCCGTTACGATGTACGAATCGACACCGCGAGCAGGGCGATCCCCTGATTTCAGTTACGATAATAGGGGTGGTTGTGTTGGAATAGCTGTAGTCTACAGTTATCTAGTATATATTTATTTATCACCATTAACAAAACGTGGGGCTTACAGAAATTATTTTTAGATCTTACCCGAGGGTTTAGGTGTTAGCGCGTTATAGCCCGAGAACCTGACTGACTGTCTGCTCTACTGCTCTTACTGAGGAAAACTCGGTGAGGGTGTGTTCTTCTGAACTAAGGACGCGGATTCGCTGTTTACTCTTTTGGGTAGAATAGTGAGGGTAACGATCCGCGATGCCCATTGGTTATGGCCAATGTTAATAAATACCATATGAGGAGAAAGTCTCCTGCACATTTGGCTCATGAGTGTCCTTGTTCTTGCGGAAAACCCAGCAGTTTCGCAGGGCACATCTGCTTTCTTCGCAATTAGCGAGGATGTGCAATTAACTAACGGACTTTTGGGACCTTCCATAAACTGGCGCTGTTTATGTGACTGTAACTGTATACGATATTACATAATGCTACATAACGATATACATCATTCCGTAATAGTATATAACGTTATACGTTGTTACGTAATGCTACATAACGTTATGCGTTATTACGTAATAGTATATAAGGTTATACGTTGTTACGTAATAGTATATAACGTTAGACGTTATAGGGTAATACTATATAACGTTATGCACTATTACATAATAGTAGATAACGTTACACGTTATTACCTAATAGTATGTATCGTTATACGTTATTACGTAATAGTATGTAGCGTTATACGTTATTACGTAATGCTACATAACGTTATACGTTATAAGGTAATAGTATATAACGTTATACGTTGTTACGTAATAGTATGTAACGTTATACGTTATTACGTAATAGTATATAACTTTATACGTTATAGAGTAATACTATATAACGTTATACGTTATTACGTAATAGTATATAACGTTATACGTTGTTAGGTAATGCTACATAACGTTATACGTCATTCCGTAATAGTATATAACGTTATACGTTGTTACATGATGCTACATAACTTTATACGTCATCAAGTAATATTATATAACGTTAGGCGTTATAGGGTAATACTATATAACGATATACGTTATGTGGTAATACTATATAACGTTATGCACTATTACATAATTGTATATAACTTTATACGTTATAGAGTAATACTATATAACGTTATACGTTATTACGTAATAGTATATAACGTTATACGTTGTTAGGTAATGCTACATAACGTTATACGTCATTCCGTAATAGTATATAACGTTATACGTTGTTACATGATGCTACATAACGTTATGCGTTATTACGTAATAGTATATAAGGTTATACGTTGTTACGTAATAGTATATAACGTTAGACGTTATAGGGTAATACTATATAACGTTATGCACTATTACATAATAGTAGATAACGTTACACGTTATTACCTAATAGTATGTATCGTCATACGTTATTACGTAATAGTATGTAGCGTTATACGTCTTTACGTAATGCTACATAACGTTATACGTCATTCCGTAATAGTATATAATGTTATACATTGTTACGTGATGCTACATAACGTTATACGTCATTACGTAATAGTATATTACATTATACGTTATAAGGTAATACTATATAACGTTAAACGTTTTTACGTAACAGTATGTAACGTCATACGTTATTACGTAATAGTATATAAATTTATACGTTGTTACGTAATGCTATATAACGTTATACGTTATAAGGTAATACTATATACCGTTATACATCATTACGTAATAGTGTATAACGTTATACGCTGTTGCGTAGGGCTACATAACGTTAAACGTCATTACGTAATTGTATATAACGTTATACGTTGTTACGTAATAGTATATCACGTTATACATTGTTACGTGATGCTACATAACGTTATACGTCATTACGTAATAGTATATAACGTTATACGTTATTACGTAATAGTATGTAACGCTATTCGTTATTACGTAATAGTATGTAACGTTATACACTATTACATAATAGTACATAACGTTATACGTTATTACGTAATATTATATAACGTTATACGTTATTACGTAATAGTATATAACGTTATACGTCATTACGTAATGCTACATAACGTTATACGATATTACGTTATAGTATATAACGTTATACGTTGTTACCTAATGCTACATAATGTTATACGTCATTACGTAATGCTATTATAACGTTAAACGTTTTAAAGTAATACTATATAACGTTATACGTTATAACGTAGTAGTATAGAACGTTATACCTTATAACGTAATGCTACGTAACGTTATACGTTATAATGTAGTAGTATATAACCTTATACGTTATAACGTAATACTATATAATGCTATACGTTATAGGGTAATTGTATATAACGTTATACGTCATAAGCTCATACTATATGACGTTATGCGAATCCAGGCTACCATTATTATGTATTGCGTTATATGGTACAACGTTATAATCTATTACGTTATAACGCATTTAGTTATATAGTATCACGTTATATATTGAAATCTTTCGAAAAGTGACGCAAGTATTAAAGGAGAAAAACGCTGGATATCATACATGCCAGCTCAAAACAGAAAGAAATTACAAAATAGTAATCAGAGACCTACACCAAAGAACAAACAACGCAATGCATACGGTGTCGACAATAAGGACACACAAAAAATTACTGAGTGTCCCGGCGTGTGTCAAATGTGCAAAAAGCTACCTAACAAACTGCTCATACACAGAAAATAGAAACGAAGTAAAATGCTATAATTGTAACGGAAACCACCCAGCGAGCTATAAAGGCAGCGAAATCAGAAAACAACTGCAACGTGAACTATTTCCACCACTTCGAAGCAGAACATACAGCAACTAGATATTACGGAATCAGATCCAGCACCAAAGAATACAATACCTATCGAACACTAATCATAGAAACATCAACACCTTTGGTAGTGTCACTGTGATCTTGGAATATGGAATAATCATATTTTACATACCAGTTCGCATACCATAGCCATCAAAACTACAATTAAGCAGTAACAGCAAACCCGTGTGCCGGCATCCAGCGATAACCCCTCTACAGGAGCCAAAACCTTGATACAAAAATCCTCTCAAGTCAGCACTCGACATTTCATTCCTATTTCTGTTCTGTTCATGTGACATTCTGTACCGTTACTCTGTCAGTTTTGTAATAAATTGTGAAACAACTATCAATTGTTATTAATTGTAGTACGAATCTCTCACCTTACGTGTGGAACGTGAAATAATTTCGAACCGCCGCGACAGTACCACTTGAAGTAAAAAGATATTGTTTGGTCTGAAGGACCTTAACTATGAAAATGCCAAGATTCATGGAGGGTCCTTAAGATTATTGAGGGTACGCAATAAGGGTGTGTAGATATCTGGCAGGAATCTTGCTCGCGGCGTGGTGTGAGCTTTGTTAGAGAGTCGCCGGACATAACAAGCAGATGTACTTACGAAGGCGTTACCGAAACCAAGATTTCAATATTTATGACAAAAATTAGGTCTGAAAAATAAGAATAATATTAAAAAGTAATTGTTTGTAAAGATTTCGAGTTTTAGGAAGGGTGTTGAAGTAATACTCACTTCTAGGAAAACTACATCTTCTTTAGCGTTTAGTTTTCTTATTCCGCGAAGCTATTGAGTATTGCTTAGCTCTAAATCAATTCGAAGGGCCTTTCAGTCTCATAGCCTTTTCTAGGAACATGCTACGTACTGATGGTGCAGCGGGGTATAAACATGCCGGTTCTTCGTAATTATATAAATATCCATAGGCCCATTGCTTCGAAGCTCCATAGTAAAATAACGCTGCGGATCTGGATTACCGTACACTGTACTTGTACTTATACTTACTTGAATATATTTCCATTATACATTCATCCGCGCATTTTCACTCTCTATTTCGAGATAAACCTCAACAGCTTTTGATGTACAAAAAAAAAAGAATATTTAGAAAAATATAAATGTGTGTAAAAATACAAATGATATAATGTATGGTAATACCAAAACATTAATTTTTTCGATGCTTAAATTATAGATTATTGAAAGTAGATCGTTAAGGAAAGTAAAAAAGATTGGAAAAATAAAGAAAACCAACACCACACGGAGTTCCCAAGCGGTCACCCATCTAAGTACTACCCGTGCCCAGCGTTGCTTAACTTTCGTGATCGGACGGGAACGAGTGCACTCAACGCGGTTTGGACGTTGGCTGAAAAAAATGGTTTTGTTATTTGCTTTTGTTGGAGCGATGCTCACTTCTAAGAAAATCCTATATCTTGTTTAACAACGCATACTTCCCGAAAAAGTGGAAAAAAGCCAAAATAATAGCAATCACAAAAAAAAATAAAGACGGCTCATCACTCACAAACCTACGACCAATAAGTCTCCTCCCCAACATAAGCAAAGTATTTGAAGTAGTCATCAACAACCCCCTAACTACATTCTGCAAAAAAAAAAAACATTATACCAGAAAACCAATTTGGCTTCCGACACAAACACTCCACACTACACGCGACAAACAAACTCACGTCAGACATCTGCTGGGCACTAAACGCAAAACAACGAGTAGCCGCCTGCTTAATAGATCTCGAAAAAGCCTTCGACACAGTCTGGATCACAGGCCTCATTTATAAATTAATAAAAAAAAACTTCCCGAGATACTTAATCAAAATAGTATGGGACATGATCACAATCAGAACATTCCTAATGACCGAGGGTTCTCATACATCGAACAAAGAATTCACCATAAAAAACGGACTCCAACAAGGAACTGTAAACTCCCCGCTACTCTTCAACATATACAACAGTGACATATTAAACCTGTTCGACATGAACAAATCTACCCACAAACGCTCCATAGCCTTCGCAGACGACCTAATCATCTACGTAACAGGCCGCAAAACTAAAACAATAAACACAGACCTCCAAGAACTATTCGACAAAATCAACGATTACTACCACACATGGAAACTAAGAATCAACGCAAACAAATGCGAAAGCATACTGTTCAAACCCAAAACCAGCGAAATCGGCCCAGCAGAAAGAAAACACTGCAAAAATTTCCAATTAAAAGAAAAGGCATCCGAAGAGTCAATCATACCGCACAAAAACTGCGTAAAGTACCTAGGCATAAACATAGATGACAAACTAAATTACAAACAACACATAGAAACCCAACTCGCCAAGGCCAATAAAGCATTCTGGAGAGCAAAAAGACTATTTTATTCGAAACATCTCAAGAGCAATGTAAAAACATTATGCTACCAAGCTCTAATTAGGCCAATTATAACATACGGTTGCCCAATCTGGTACAACATACCAGCAATGCTAATGGAGAGAATTCGCGTTTTCGAAAGAAAATGCATTAGAGCTTGCCAAAATGCGTACAGATCCGAACAGAGCGGATACAAAAAATATATAAAAAACAAAAAAATTTACGACCTAGCCAACATTCACCGCATTGACTGTCACATACTAAAACTAGCAAGAAATCATTTCGCACAAGCGTCAAAAATAAAAGAAAACAGCCTAATCTTCAGCGGCTTATACCCAAACGTACTATATTACAAAAATACAATGACAACAGGCTACATCCCCCCAGAAGCGTTCCTATACCTAGACGAAAAAAATTACCTCCAAGACCAAAACAATATCCCGATAATTTTCCACATAAAAAGAAAAATAGGGATAAAGACAATACTCTACGAGGAAAACTTAAACGGACTGACTGCAGACACCAGGTGGAGGTACAACATGGCCCTCCCCCAAAAAGACACTAAAGACAAACACAGAAAAAACACAAAAAAATATTGGTGGATTCCAAAACCATAAGAAAATATAAGTGAAAACTACCAATTCGACAAAAAAACCATTCCTACCACCGTGTAACCTAGATGTAAGTACTGTAAATATGTAAATACTGTAATCATTGTAAATAATATAATTTAACACCCCCTCTCCCCTTCCCTCTCATCCCCCCCCCCCCCAAAAAAATCCCACAACGCATAAAAGTAATACACCGAGGAGTCCTGTTTTGCGGCCAAGTTTCAGGACAAAATACAACACACACAAGAATACACAAAAATCACGCTCCAATGCGACTTAAACCCAAAAAACAAAAAAATAAACGCAAAAACCGAAAATCCACGACACATATTAGACCATGGCTACGTCGTACCGACGCGTATCGGTACTTTTGCCTAAACACACTATACTCAAATTCATTGTTTATTGTGAATCTCAGAAATGTACAAAAAATCAAATATTGGCTAAAAAAACTATTTAAAAAAAAAAAAAAAAAAACTCTTGTTGGCAGGATTGGAATCGTTGCCACGCATCCTGAAGCTGATATTGCAGTGTACTCACACACGTGGTGCGTGATGCGGTGGATGGCTCAGGGTCATCAATGCTCTCCCTTATGTACTTGACGGCAACTTCGAACTGTTTGTCGCGCCTTTTTCTTATGTTGTTGCTTTTTGCCATGGTCGGCATGATTAGTGACGTAATTAGAATTAAAACTTCTTACGTTCCTGATTTCTGACGTCCAAGCGTGTTGTATAATGGCGGTGGGATCACGTGGCACTGTATGTTCACTGTTAGGAGCACTTTTTACTGGCACGTGAATCCGGCTCGAAGGACCATGTATTTTCGTCCAGTCGCGGGGAGACGCGTTCGCTTTGAGACGCGTCAACGGGAGTCGTAAATTCCCGTTACGATGTACGAATCGACACCGCGAGCAGGGCGATCCCCTGATTTCAGTTACGATAATAGGGGTGGTTGTGTTGGAATAGCTGTAGTCTACAGTTATCTAGTATATATTTATTTATCACCATTAACAAAACGTGGGGCTTACAGAAATTATTTTTAGATCTTACCCGAGGGTTTAGGTGTTAGCGCGTTATAGCCCGAGAACCTGACTGACTGTCTGCTCTACTGCTCTTACTGAGGAAAACTCGGTGAGGGTGTGTTCTTCTGAACTAAGGACGCGGATTCGCTGTTTACTCTTTTGGGTAGAATAGTGAGGGTAACGATCCGCGATGCCCATTGGTTATGGCCAATGTTAATAAATACCATATGAGGAGAAAGTCTCCTGCACATTTGGCTCATGAGTGTCCTTGTTCTTGCGGAAAACCCAGCAGTTTCGCAGGGCACATCTGCTTTCTTGGCAATTAGCGAGGATGTGCAATTAACTAACGGACTTTTGGGACCTTCCATAAACTGGCGCTGTTTATGTGACTGTAACTGTATACGATATTACATAATGCTACATAACGATATACATCATTCCGTAATAGTATATAACGTTATACGTTGTTACGTAATGCTACATAACGTTATGCGTTATTACGTAATAGTATATAAGGTTATACGTTGTTACGTAATAGTATATAACGTTAGACGTTATAGGGTAATACTATATAACGTTATGCACTATTACATAATAGTAGATAACGTTACACGTTATTACCTAATAGTATGTATCGTTATACGTTATTACGTAATAGTATGTAGCGTTATACGTTATTACGTAATGCTACATAACGTTATACGTTATAAGGTAATAGTATATAACGTTATACGTTGTTACGTAATAGTATGTAACGTTATACGTTATTACGTAATAGTATATAACTTTATACGTTATAGAGTAATACTATATAACGTTATACGTTATTACGTAATAGTATATAACGTTATACGTTGTTAGGTAATGCTACATAACGTTATACGTCATTCCGTAATAGTATATAACGTTATACGTTGTTACATGATGCTACATAACTTTATACGTCATCAAGTAATATTATATAACGTTAGGCGTTATAGGGTAATACTATATAACGATATACGTTATGTGGTAATACTATATAACGTTATGCACTATTACATAATTGTATATAACTTTATACGTTATAGAGTAATACTATATAACGTTATACGTTATTACGTAATAGTATATAACGTTATACGTTGTTAGGTAATGCTACATAACGTTATACGTCATTCCGTAATAGTATATAACGTTATACGTTGTTACATGATGCTACATAACGTTATGCGTTATTACGTAATAGTATATAAGGTTATACGTTGTTACGTAATAGTATATAACGTTAGACGTTATAGGGTAATACTATATAACGTTATGCACTATTACATAATAGTAGATAACGTTACACGTTATTACCTAATAGTATGTATCGTCATACGTTATTACGTAATAGTATGTAGCGTTATACGTCTTTACGTAATGCTACATAACGTTATACGTCATTCCGTAATAGTATATAATGTTATACATTGTTACGTGATGCTACATAACGTTATACGTCATTACGTAATAGTATATTACATTATACGTTATAAGGTAATACTATATAACGTTAAACGTTTTTACGTAACAGTATGTAACGTCATACGTTATTACGTAATAGTATATAAATTTATACGTTGTTACGTAATGCTATATAACGTTATACGTTATAAGGTAATACTATATACCGTTATACATCATTACGTAATAGTGTATAACGTTATACGCTGTTGCGTAGGGCTACATAACGTTAAACGTCATTACGTAATTGTATATAACGTTATACGTTGTTACGTAATAGTATATCACGTTATACATTGTTACGTGATGCTACATAACGTTATACGTCATTACGTAATAGTATATAACGTTATACGTTATTACGTAATAGTATGTAACGCTATTCGTTATTACGTAATAGTATGTAACGTTATACACTATTACATAATAGTACATAACGTTATACGTTATTACGTAATATTATATAACGTTATACGTTATTACGTAATAGTATATAACGTTATACGTCATTACGTAATGCTACATAACGTTATACGATATTACGTTATAGTATATAACGTTATACGTTGTTACCTAATGCTACATAATGTTATACGTCATTACGTAATGCTATTATAACGTTAAACGTTTTAAAGTAATACTATATAACGTTATACGTTATAACGTAGTAGTATAGAACGTTATACCTTATAACGTAATGCTACGTAACGTTATACGTTATAATGTAGTAGTATATAACCTTATACGTTATAACGTAATACTATATAATGCTATACGTTATAGGGTAATTGTATATAACGTTATACGTCATAAGCTCATACTATATGACGTTATGCGAATCCAGGCTACCATTATTATGTATTGCGTTATATGGTACAACGTTATAATCTATTACGTTATAACGCATTTAGTTATATAGTATCACGTTATATATTGAAATCTTTCGAAAAGTGACGCAAGTATTAAAGGAGAAAAACGCTGGATATCATACATGCCAGCTCAAAACAGAAAGAAATTACAAAATAGTAATCAGAGACCTACACCAAAGAACAAACAACGCAATGCATACGGTGTCGACAATAAGGACACACAAAAAATTACTGAGTGTCCCGGCGTGTGTCAAATGTGCAAAAAGCTACCTAACAAACTGCTCATACACAGAAAATAGAAACGAAGTAAAATGCTATAATTGTAACGGAAACCACCCAGCGAGCTATAAAGGCAGCGAAATCAGAAAACAACTGCAACGTGAACTATTTCCACCACTTCGAAGCAGAACATACAGCAACTAGATATTACGGAATCAGATCCAGCACCAAAGAATACAATACCTATCGAACACTAATCATAGAAACATCAACACCTTTGGTAGTGTCACTGTGATCTTGGAATATGGAATAATCATATTTTACATACCAGTTCGCATACCATAGCCATCAAAACTACAATTAAGCAGTAACAGCAAACCCGTGTGCCGGCATCCAGCGATAACCCCTCTACAGGAGCCAAAACCTTGATACAAAAATCCTCTCAAGTCAGCACTCGACATTTCATTCCTATTTCTGTTCTGTTCATGTGACATTCTGTACCGTTACTCTGTCAGTTTTGTAATAAATTGTGAAACAACTATCAATTGTTATTAATTGTAGTACGAATCTCTCACCTTACGTGTGGAACGTGAAATAATTTCGAACCGCCGCGACAGTACCACTTGAAGTAAAAAGATATTGTTTGGTCTGAAGGACCTTAACTATGAAAATGCCAAGATTCATGGAGGGTCCTTAAGATTATTGAGGGTACGCAATAAGGGTGTGTAGATATCTGGCAGGAATCTTGCTCGCGGCGTGGTGTGAGCTTTGTTAGAGAGTCGCCGGACATAACAAGCAGATGTACTTACGAAGGCGTTACCGACACCAAGATTTCAATATTTATGACAAAAATTAGGTCTGAAAAATAAGAATAATATTAAAAAGTAATTGTTTGTAAAGATTTCGAGTTTTAGGAAGGGTGTTGAAGTAATACTCACTTCTAGGAAAACTACATCTTCTTTAGCGTTTAGTTTTCTTATTCCGCGAAGCTATTGAGTATTGCTTAGCTCTAAATCAATTCGAAGGGCCTTTCAGTCTCATAGCCTTTTCTAGGAACATGCTACGTACTGATGGTGCAGCGGGGTATAAACATGCCGGTTCTTCGTAATTATATAAATATCCATAGGCCCATTGCTTCGAAGCTCCATAGTAAAATAACGCTGCGGATCTGGATTACCGTACACTGTACTTGTACTTATACTTACTTGAATATATTTCCATTATACATTCATCCGCGCATTTTCACTCTCTATTTCGAGATAAACCTCAACAGCTTTTGATGTACAAAAAAAAAAGAATATTTAGAAAAATATAAATGTGTGTAAAAATACAAATGATATAATGTATGGTAATACCAAAACATTAATTTTTTCGATGCTTAAATTATAGATTATTGAAAGTAGATCGTTAAGGAAAGTAAAAAAGATTGGAAAAATAAAGAAAACCAACACCACACGGAGTTCCCAAGCGGTCACCCATCTAAGTACTACCCGTGCCCAGCGTTGCTTAACTTTCGTGATCGGACGGGAACGAGTGCACTCAACGCGGTTTGGACGTTGGCTGAAAAAAATGGTTTTGTTATTTGCTTTTGTTGGAGCGATGCTCACTTCTAAGAAAATCCTATATCTTGTTTAACAACGCATACTTCCCGAAAAAGTGGAAAAAAGCCAAAATAATAGCAATCACAAAAAAAAATAAAGACGGCTCATCACTCACAAACCTACGACCAATAAGTCTCCTCCCCAACATAAGCAAAGTATTTGAAGTAGTCATCAACAACCCCCTAACTACATTCTGCAAAAAAAAAAAACATTATACCAGAAAACCAATTTGGCTTCCGACACAAACACTCCACACTACACGCGACAAACAAACTCACGTCAGACATCTGCTGGGCACTAAACGCAAAACAACGAGTAGCCGCCTGCTTAATAGATCTCGAAAAAGCCTTCGACACAGTCTGGATCACAGGCCTCATTTATAAATTAATAAAAAAAAACTTCCCGAGATACTTAATCAAAATAGTATGGGACATGATCACAATCAGAACATTCCTAATGACCGAGGGTTCTCATACATCGAACAAAGAATTCACCATAAAAAACGGACTCCAACAAGGAACTGTAAACTCCCCGCTACTCTTCAACATATACAACAGTGACATATTAAACCTGTTCGACATGAACAAATCTACCCACAAACGCTCCATAGCCTTCGCAGACGACCTAATCATCTACGTAACAGGCCGCAAAACTAAAACAATAAACACAGACCTCCAAGAACTATTCGACAAAATCAACGATTACTACCACACATGGAAACTAAGAATCAACGCAAACAAATGCGAAAGCATACTGTTCAAACCCAAAACCAGCGAAATCGGCCCAGCAGAAAGAAAACACTGCAAAAATTTCCAATTAAAAGAAAAGGCATCCGAAGAGTCAATCATACCGCACAAAAACTGCGTAAAGTACCTAGGCATAAACATAGATGACAAACTAAATTACAAACAACACATAGAAACCCAACTCGCCAAGGCCAATAAAGCATTCTGGAGAGCAAAAAGACTATTTTATTCGAAACATCTCAAGAGCAATGTAAAAACATTATGCTACCAAGCTCTAATTAGGCCAATTATAACATACGGTTGCCCAATCTGGTACAACATACCAGCAATGCTAATGGAGAGAATTCGCGTTTTCGAAAGAAAATGCATTAGAGCTTGCCAAAATGCGTACAGATCCGAACAGAGCGGATACAAAAAATATATAAAAAACAAAAAAATTTACGACCTAGCCAACATTCACCGCATTGACTGTCACATACTAAAACTAGCAAGAAATCATTTCGCACAAGCGTCAAAAATAAAAGAAAACAGCCTAATCTTCAGCGGCTTATACCCAAACGTACTATATTACAAAAATACAATGACAACAGGCTACATCCCCCCAGAAGCGTTCCTATACCTAGACGAAAAAAATTACCTCCAAGACCAAAACAATATCCCGATAATTTTCCACATAAAAAGAAAAATAGGGATAAAGACAATACTCTACGAGGAAAACTTAAACGGACTGACTGCAGACACCAGGTGGAGGTACAACATGGCCCTCCCCCAAAAAGACACTAAAGACAAACACAGAAAAAACACAAAAAAATATTGGTGGATTCCAAAACCATAAGAAAATATAAGTGAAAACTACCAATTCGACAAAAAAACCATTCCTACCACCGTGTAACCTAGATGTAAGTACTGTAAATATGTAAATACTGTAATCATTGTAAATAATATAATTTAACACCCCCTCTCCCCTTCCCTCTCATCCCCCCCCCAAAAAAATCCCACAACGCATAAAAGTAATACACCGAGGAGTCCTGTTTTGCGGCCAAGTTTCAGGACAAAATACAACACACACAAGAATACACAAAAATCACGCTCCAATGCGACTTAAACCCAAAAAACAAAAAAATAAACGCAAAAACCGAAAATCCACGACACATATTAGACCATGGCTACGTCGTACCGACGCGTATCGGTACTTTTGCCTAAACACACTATACTCAAATTCATTGTTTATTGTGAATCTCAGAAATGTACAAAAAATCAAATATTGGCTAAATAAACTATTTAAAAAAAAAAAAAAAAAAACTCTTGTTGGCAGGATTGGAATCGTTGCCACGCATCCTGAAGCTGATATTGCAGTGTACTCACACACGTGGTGCGTGATGCGGTGGATGGCTCAGGGTCATCAATGCTCTCCCTTATGTACTTGACGGCAACTTCGAACTGTTTGTCGCGCCTTTTTCTTATGTTGTTGCTTTTTGCCATGGTCGGCATGATTAGTGACGTAATTAGAATTAAAACTTCTTACGTTCCTGATTTCTGACGTCCAAGCGTGTTGTATAATGGCGGTGGGATCACGTGGCACTGTATGTTCACTGTTAGGAGCACTTTTTACTGGCACGTGAATCCGGCTCGAAGGACCATGTATTTTCGTCCAGTCGCGGGGAGACGCGTTCGCTTTGAGACGCGTCAACGGGAGTCGTAAATTCCCGTTACGATGTACGAATCGACACCGCGAGCAGGGCGATCCCCTGATTTCAGTTACGATAATAGGGGTGGTTGTGTTGGAATAGCTGTAGTCTACAGTTATCTAGTATATATTTATTTATCACCATTAACAAAACGTGGGGCTTACAGAAATTATTTTTAGATCTTACCCGAGGGTTTAGGTATTAGCGCGTTATAGCCCGAGAACCTGACTGACTGTCTGCTCTACTGCTCTTACTGAGGAAAACTCGGTGAGGGTGTGTTCTTCTGAACTAAGGACGCGGATTCGCTGTTTACTCTTTTGGGTAGAATAGTGAGGGTAACGATCCGCGATGCCCATTGGTTATGGCCAATGTTAATAAATACCATATGAGGAGAAAGTCTCCTGCACATTTGGCTCATGAGTGTCCTTGTTCTTGCGGAAAACCCAGCAGTTTCGCAGGGCACATCTGCTTTCTTCGCAATTAGCGAGGATGTGCAATTAACTAACGGACTTTTGGGACCTTCCATAAACTGGCGCTGTTTATGTGACTGTAACTGTATACGATATTACATAATGCTACATAACGATATACATCATTCCGTAATAGTATATAACGTTATACGTTGTTACGTAATGCTACATAACGTTATGCGTTATTACGTAATAGTATATAAGGTTATACGTTGTTACGTAATAGTATATAACGTTAGACGTTATAGGGTAATACTATATAACGTTATGCACTATTACATAATAGTAGATAACGTTACACGTTATTACCTAATAGTATGTATCGTCATACGTTATTACGTAATAGTATGTAGCGTTATACGTTATTACGTAATGCTACATAACGTTATACGTTATAAGGTAATAGTATATAACGTTATACGTTGTTACGTAATAGTATGTAACGTTATACGTTATTACGTAATAGTATATAACTTTATACGTTATAGAGTAATACTATATAACGTTATACGTTATTACGTAATAGTATGTATATAACGTTATACGTTGTTAGGTAATGCTACATAACGTTATACGTCATTCCGTAATAGTATATAACGTTATACGTTGTTACATGATGCTACATAACTTTATACGTCATCAAGTAATATTATATAACGTTAGGCGTTATAGGGTAATACTATATAACGATATACGTTATGTGGTAATACTATATAACGTTATGCACTATTACATAATTGTATATAACTTTATACGTTATAGAGAATACTATATAACGTTATACGTTATTACGTAATAGTATATAACGTTATACGTTGTTAGGTAATGCTACATAACGTTATACGTCATTCCGTAATAGTATATAACGTTATACGTTGTTACATGATGCTACATAACGTTATGCGTTATTACGTAATAGTATATAAGGTTATACGTTGTTACGTAATAGTATATAACGTTAGACGTTATAGGGTAATACTATATAACGTTATACGATATTACGTTATAGTATATAACGTTATACGTTGTTACCTAATGCTACATAATGTTATACGTCATTACGTAATGCTATTATAACGTTAAACGTTTTAAAGTAATACTATATAACGTTATACGTTATAACGTAGTAGTATAGAACGTTATACCTTATAACGTAATGCTACGTAACGTTATACGTTATAATGTAGTAGTATATAACCTTATACGTTATAACGTAATACTATATAATGCTATACGTTATAGGGTAATTGTATATAACGTTATACGTCATAAGCTCATACTATATGACGTTATGCGAATCCAGGCTACCATTATTATGTATTGCGTTATATGGTACAACGTTATAATCTATTACGTTATAACGCATTTAGTTATATAGTATCACGTTATATATTGAAATCTTTCGAAAAGTGACGCAAGTATTAAAGGAGAAAAACGCTGGATATCATACATGCCAGCTCAAAACAGAAAGAAATTACAAAATAGTAATCAGAGACCTACACCAAAGAACAAACAACGCAATGCATACGGTGTCGACAATAAGGACACACAAAAAATTACTGAGTGTCCCGGCGTGTGTCAAATGTGCAAAAAGCTACCTAACAAACTGCTCATACACAGAAAATAGAAACGAAGTAAAATGCTATAATTGTAACGGAAACCACCCAGCGAGCTATAAAGGCAGCGAAATCAGAAAACAACTGCAACGTGAACTATTTCCACCACTTCGAAGCAGAACATACAGCAACTAGATATTACGGAATCAGATCCAGCACCAAAGAATACAATACCTATCGAACACTAATCATAGAAACATCAACACCTTTGGTAGTGTCACTGTGATCTTGGAATATGGAATAATCATATTTTACATACCAGTTCGCATACCATAGCCATCAAAACTACAATTAAGCAGTAACAGCAAACCCGTGTGCCGGCATCCAGCGATAACCCCTCTACAGGAGCCAAAACCTTGATACAAAAATCCTCTCAAGTCAGCACTCGACATTTCATTCCTATTTCTGTTCTGTTCATGTGACATTCTGTACCGTTACTCTGTCAGTTTTGTAATAAATTGTGAAACAACTATCAATTGTTATTAATTGTAGTACGAATCTCTCACCTTACGTGTGGAACGTGAAATAATTTCGAACCGCCGCGACAGTACCACTTGAAGTAAAAAGATATTGTTTGGTCTGAAGGACCTTAACTATGAAAATGCCAAGATTCATGGAGGGTCCTTAAGATTATTGAGGGTACGCAATAAGGGTGTGTAGATATCTGGCAGGAATCTTGCTCGCGGCGTGGTGTGAGCTTTGTTAGAGAGTCGCCGGACATAACAAGCAGATGTACTTACGAAGGCGTTACCGAAACCAAGATTTCAATATTTATGACAAAAATTAGGTCTGAAAAATAAGAATAATATTAAAAAGTAATTGTTTGTAAAGATTTCGAGTTTTAGGAAGGGTGTTGAAGTAATACTCACTTCTAGGAAAACTACATCTTCTTTAGCGTTTAGTTTTCTTATTCCGCGAAGCTATTGAGTATTGCTTAGCTCTAAATCAATTCGAAGGGCCTTTCAGTCTCATAGCCTTTTCTAGGAACATGCTACGTACTGATGGTGCAGCGGGGTATAAACATGCCGGTTCTTCGTAATTATATAAATATCCATAGGCCCATTGCTTCGAAGCTCCATAGTAAAATAACGCTGCGGATCTGGATTACCGTACACTGTACTTGTACTTATACTTACTTGAATATATTTCCATTATACATTCATCCGCGCATTTTCACTCTCTATTTCGAGATAAACCTCAACAGCTTTTGATGTACAAAAAAAAAAGAATATTTAGAAAAATATAAATGTGTGTAAAAATACAAATGATATAATGTATGGTAATACCAAAACATTAATTTTTTCGATGCTTAAATTATAGATTATTGAAAGTAGATCGTTAAGGAAAGTAAAAAAGATTGGAAAAATAAAGAAAACCAACACCACACGGAGTTCCCAAGCGGTCACCCATCTAAGTACTACCCGTGCCCAGCGTTGCTTAACTTTCGTGATCGGACGGGAACGAGTGCACTCAACGCGGTTTGGACGTTGGCTGAAAAAAATGGTTTTGTTATTTGCTTTTGTTGGAGCGATGCTCACTTCTAAGAAAATCCTATATCTTGTTTAACAACGCATACTTCCCGAAAAAGTGGAAAAAAGCCAAAATAATAGCAATCACAAAAAAAAATAAAGACGGCTCATCACTCACAAACCTACGACCAATAAGTCTCCTCCCCAACATAAGCAAAGTATTTGAAGTAGTCATCAACAACCCCCTAACTACATTCTGCAAAAAAAAAAAACATTATACCAGAAAACCAATTTGGCTTCCGACACAAACACTCCACACTACACGCGACAAACAAACTCACGTCAGACATCTGCTGGGCACTAAACGCAAAACAACGAGTAGCCGCCTGCTTAATAGATCTCGAAAAAGCCTTCGACACAGTCTGGATCACAGGCCTCATTTATAAATTAATAAAAAAAAACTTCCCGAGATACTTAATCAAAATAGTATGGGACATGATCACAATCAGAACATTCCTAATGACCGAGGGTTCTCATACATCGAACAAAGAATTCACCATAAAAAACGGACTCCAACAAGGAACTGTAAACTCCCCGCTACTCTTCAACATATACAACAGTGACATATTAAACCTGTTCGACATGAACAAATCTACCCACAAACGCTCCATAGCCTTCGCAGACGACCTAATCATCTACGTAACAGGCCGCAAAACTAAAACAATAAACACAGACCTCCAAGAACTATTCGACAAAATCAACGATTACTACCACACATGGAAACTAAGAATCAACGCAAACAAATGCGAAAGCATACTGTTCAAACCCAAAACCAGCGAAATCGGCCCAGCAGAAAGAAAACACTGCAAAAATTTCCAATTAAAAGAAAAGGCATCCGAAGAGTCAATCATACCGCACAAAAACTGCGTAAAGTACCTAGGCATAAACATAGATGACAAACTAAATTACAAACAACACATAGAAACCCAACTCGCCAAGGCCAATAAAGCATTCTGGAGAGCAAAAAGACTATTTTATTCGAAACATCTCAAGAGCAATGTAAAAACATTATGCTACCAAGCTCTAATTAGGCCAATTATAACATACGGTTGCCCAATCTGGTACAACATACCAGCAATGCTAATGGAGAGAATTCGCGTTTTCGAAAGAAAATGCATTAGAGCTTGCCAAAATGCGTACAGATCCGAACAGAGCGGATACAAAAAATATATAAAAAACAAAAAAATTTACGACCTAGCCAACATTCACCGCATTGACTGTCACATACTAAAACTAGCAAGAAATCATTTCGCACAAGCGTCAAAAATAAAAGAAAACAGCCTAATCTTCAGCGGCTTATACCCAAACGTACTATATTACAAAAATACAATGACAACAGGCTACATCCCCCCAGAAGCGTTCCTATACCTAGACGAAAAAAATTACCTCCAAGACCAAAACAATATCCCGATAATTTTCCACATAAAAAGAAAAATAGGGATAAAGACAATACTCTACGAGGAAAACTTAAACGGACTGACTGCAGACACCAGGTGGAGGTACAACATGGCCCTCCCCCAAAAAGACACTAAAGACAAACACAGAAAAAACACAAAAAAATATTGGTGGATTCCAAAACCATAAGAAAATATAAGTGAAAACTACCAATTCGACAAAAAAACCATTCCTACCACCGTGTAACCTAGATGTAAGTACTGTAAATATGTAAATACTGTAATCATTGTAAATAATATAATTTAACACCCCCTCTCCCCTTCCCTCTCATCCCCCCCCCCCCAAAAAAATCCCACAACGCATAAAAGTAATACACCGAGGAGTCCTGTTTTGCGGCCAAGTTTCAGGACAAAATACAACACACACAAGAATACACAAAAATCACGCTCCAATGCGACTTAAACCCAAAAAACAAAAAAATAAACGCAAAAACCGAAAATCCACGACACATATTAGACCATGGCTACGTCGTACCGACGCGTATCGGTACTTTTGCCTAAACACACTATACTCAAATTCATTGTTTATTGTGAATCTCAGAAATGTACAAAAAATCAAATATTGGCTAAATAAACTATTTAAAAAAAAAAAAAAAAAAACTCTTGTTGGCAGGATTGGAATCGTTGCCACGCATCCTGAAGCTGATATTGCAGTGTACTCACACACGTGGTGCGTGATGCGGTGGATGGCTCAGGGTCATCAATGCTCTCCCTTATGTACTTGACGGCAACTTCGAACTGTTTGTCGCGCCTTTTTCTTATGTTGTTGCTTTTTGCCATGGTCGGCATGATTAGTGACGTAATTAGAATTAAAACTTCTTACGTTCCTGATTTCTGACGTCCAAGCGTGTTGTATAATGGCGGTGGGATCACGTGGCACTGTATGTTCACTGTTAGGAGCACTTTTTACTGGCACGTGAATCCGGCTCGAAGGACCATGTATTTTCGTCCAGTCGCGGGGAGACGCGTTCGCTTTGAGACGCGTCAACGGGAGTCGTAAATTCCCGTTACGATGTACGAATCGACACCGCGAGCAGGGCGATCCCCTGATTTCAGTTACGATAATAGGGGTGGTTGTGTTGGAATAGCTGTAGTCTACAGTTATCTAGTATATATTTATTTATCACCATTAACAAAACGTGGGGCTTACAGAAATTATTTTTAGATCTTACCCGAGGGTTTAGGTATTAGCGCGTTATAGCCCGAGAACCTGACTGACTGTCTGCTCTACTGCTCTTACTGAGGAAAACTCGGTGAGGGTGTGTTCTTCTGAACTAAGGACGCGGATTCGCTGTTTACTCTTTTGGGTAGAATAGTGAGGGTAACGATCCGCGATGCCCATTGGTTATGGCCAATGTTAATAAATACCATATGAGGAGAAAGTCTCCTGCACATTTGGCTCATGAGTGTCCTTGTTCTTGCGGAAAACCCAGCAGTTTCGCAGGGCACATCTGCTTTCTTCGCAATTAGCGAGGATGTGCAATTAACTAACGGACTTTTGGGACCTTCCATAAACTGGCGCTGTTTATGTGACTGTAACTGTATACGATATTACATAATGCTACATAACGATATACATCATTCCGTAATAGTATATAACGTTATACGTTGTTACGTAATGCTACATAACGTTATGCGTTATTACGTAATAGTATATAAGGTTATACGTTGTTACGTAATAGTATATAACGTTAGACGTTATAGGGTAATACTATATAACGTTATGCACTATTACATAATAGTAGATAACGTTACACGTTATTACCTAATAGTATGTATCGTCATACGTTATTACGTAATAGTATGTAGCGTTATACGTTATTACGTAATGCTACATAACGTTATACGTTATAAGGTAATAGTATATAACGTTATACGTTGTTACGTAATAGTATGTAACGTTATACGTTATTACGTAATAGTATATAACTTTATACGTTATAGAGTAATACTATATAACGTTATACGTTATTACGTAATAGTATGTATATAACGTTATACGTTGTTAGGTAATGCTACATAACGTTATACGTCATTCCGTAATAGTATATAACGTTATACGTTGTTACATGATGCTACATAACTTTATACGTCATCAAGTAATATTATATAACGTTAGGCGTTATAGGGTAATACTATATAACGATATACGTTATGTGGTAATACTATATAACGTTATGCACTATTACATAATTGTATATAACTTTATACGTTATAGAGAATACTATATAACGTTATACGTTATTACGTAATAGTATATAACGTTATACGTTGTTAGGTAATGCTACATAACGTTATACGTCATTCCGTAATAGTATATAACGTTATACGTTGTTACATGATGCTACATAACGTTATGCGTTATTACGTAATAGTATATAAGGTTATACGTTGTTACGTAATAGTATATAACGTTAGACGTTATAGGGTAATACTATATAACGTTATGCACTATTACATAATAGTAGATAACGTTACACGTTATTACCTAATAGTATGTATCGTCATACGTTATTACGTAATAGTATGTAGCGTTATACGTCTTTACGTAATGCTACATAACGTTATACGTCATTCCGTAATAGTATATAATGTTATACATTGTTACGTGATGCTACATAACGTTATACGTCATTACGTAATAGTATATTACATTATACGTTATAAGGTAATACTATATAACGTTAAACGTTTTTACGTAACAGTATGTAACGTCATACGTTATTACGTAATAGTATATAAATTTATACGTTGTTACGTAATGCTATATAACGTTATACGTTATAAGGTAATACTATATACCGTTATACATCATTACGTAATAGTGTATAACGTTATACGCTGTTGCGTAGGGCTACATAACGTTAAACGTCATTACGTAATTGTATATAACGTTATACGTTGTTACGTAATAGTATATCACGTTATACATTGTTACGTGATGCTACATAACGTTATACGTCATTACGTAATAGTATATAACGTTATACGTTATTACGTAATAGTATGTAACGCTATTCGTTATTACGTAATAGTATGTAACGTTATACACTATTACATAATAGTACATAACGTTATACGTTATTACGTAATATTATATAACGTTATACGTTATTACGTAATAGTATATAACGTTATACGTCATTACGTAATGCTACATAACGTTATACGATATTACGTTATAGTATATAACGTTATACGTTGTTACCTAATGCTACATAACGTTATACGTCATTCCGTAATAGTATATAATGTTATACATTGTTACGTGATGCTACATAACGTTATACGTCATTACGTAATAGTATATTACATTATACGTTATAAGGTAATACTATATAACGTTAAACGTTTTTACGTAATAGTATGTAACGTCATACGTTATTACGTAATAGTATATAAATTTATACGTTGTTACGTAATGCTATATAACGTTATACGTTATAAGGTAATACTATATACCGTTATACATCATTACGTAATAGTGTATAACGTTATACGCTGTTGCGTAGGGCTACATAACGTTAAACGTCATTACGTAATTGTATATAAAGTTATACGTTGTTACGTAATAGTATATCACGTTATACATTGTTACGTGATGCTACATAACGTTATACGTCATTACGTAATAGTATATAACGTTATACGTTATTACGTAATAGTATGTAACGCTATTCGTTATTACGTAATAGTATGTAACGTTATACACTATTACATAATAGTACATAACGTTATACGTTATTACGTAATATTATATAACGTTATACGTTATTACGTAATAGTATATAACGTTATACGTCATTACGTAATGCTACATAACGTTATACGATATTACGTTATAGTATATAACGTTATACGTTGTTACCTAATGCTACATAATGTTATACGTCATTACGTAATGCTATTATAACGTTAAACGTTTTAAAGTAATACTATATAACGTTATACGTTATAACGTAGTAGTATAGAACGTTATACCTTATAACGTAATGCTACGTAACGTTATACGTTATAATGTAGTAGTATATAACCTTATACGTTATAACGTAATACTATATAATGCTATACGTTATAGGGTAATTGTATATAACGTTATACGTCATAAGCTCATACTATATGACGTTATGCGAATCCAGGCTACCATTATTATGTATTGCGTTATATGGTACAACGTTATAATCTATTACGTTATAACGCATTTAGTTATATAGTATCACGTTATATATTGAAATCTTTCGAAAAGTGACGCAAGTATTAAAGGAGAAAAACGCTGGATATCATACATGCCAGCTCAAAACAGAAAGAAATTACAAAATAGTAATCAGAGACCTACACCAAAGAACAAACAACGCAATGCATACGGTGTCGACAATAAGGACACACAAAAAATTACTGAGTGTCCCGGCGTGTGTCAAATGTGCAAAAAGCTACCTAACAAACTGCTCATACACAGAAAATAGAAACGAAGTAAAATGCTATAATTGTAACGGAAACCACCCAGCGAGCTATAAAGGCAGCGAAATCAGAAAACAACTGCAACGTGAACTATTTCCACCACTTCGAAGCAGAACATACAGCAACTAGATATTACGGAATCAGATCCAGCACCAAAGAATACAATACCTATCGAACACTAATCATAGAAACATCAACACCTTTGGTAGTGTCACTGTGATCTTGGAATATGGAATAATCATATTTTACATACCAGTTCGCATACCATAGCCATCAAAACTACAATTAAGCAGTAACAGCAAACCCGTGTGCCGGCATCCAGCGATAACCCCTCTACAGGAGCCAAAACCTTGATACAAAAATCCTCTCAAGTCAGCACTCGACATTTCATTCCTATTTCTGTTCTGTTCATGTGACATTCTGTACCGTTACTCTGTCAGTTTTGTAATAAATTGTGAAACAACTATCAATTGTTATTAATTGTAGTACGAATCTCTCACCTTACGTGTGGAACGTGAAATAATTTCGAACCGCCGCGACAGTACCACTTGAAGTAAAAAGATATTGTTTGGTCTGAAGGACCTTAACTATGAAAATGCCAAGATTCATGGAGGGTCCTTAAGATTATTGAGGGTACGCAATAAGGGTGTGTAGATATCTGGCAGGAATCTTGCTCGCGGCGTGGTGTGAGCTTTGTTAGAGAGTCGCCGGACATAACAAGCAGATGTACTTACGAAGGCGTTACCGAAACCAAGATTTCAATATTTATGACAAAAATTAGGTCTGAAAAATAAGAATAATATTAAAAAGTAATTGTTTGTAAAGATTTCGAGTTTTAGGAAGGGTGTTGAAGTAATACTCACTTCTAGGAAAACTACATCTTCTTTAGCGTTTAGTTTTCTTATTCCGCGAAGCTATTGAGTATTGCTTAGCTCTAAATCAATTCGAAGGGCCTTTCAGTCTCATAGCCTTTTCTAGGAACATGCTACGTACTGATGGTGCAGCGGGGTATAAACATGCCGGTTCTTCGTAATTATATAAATATCCATAGGCCCATTGCTTCGAAGCTCCATAGTAAAATAACGCTGCGGATCTGGATTACCGTACACTGTACTTGTACTTATACTTACTTGAATATATTTCCATTATACATTCATCCGCGCATTTTCACTCTCTATTTCGAGATAAACCTCAACAGCTTTTGATGTACAAAAAAAAAAGAATATTTAGAAAAATATAAATGTGTGTAAAAATACAAATGATATAATGTATGGTAATACCAAAACATTAATTTTTTCGATGCTTAAATTATAGATTATTGAAAGTAGATCGTTAAGGAAAGTAAAAAAGATTGGAAAAATAAAGAAAACCAACACCACACGGAGTTCCCAAGCGGTCACCCATCTAAGTACTACCCGTGCCCAGCGTTGCTTAACTTTCGTGATCGGACGGGAACGAGTGCACTCAACGCGGTTTGGACGTTGGCTGAAAAAAATGGTTTTGTTATTTGCTTTTGTTGGAGCGATGCTCACTTCTAAGAAAATCCTATATCTTGTTTAACAACGCATACTTCCCGAAAAAGTGGAAAAAAGCCAAAATAATAGCAATCACAAAAAAAAATAAAGACGGCTCATCACTCACAAACCTACGACCAATAAGTCTCCTCCCCAACATAAGCAAAGTATTTGAAGTAGTCATCAACAACCCCCTAACTACATTCTGCAAAAAAAAAAAACATTATACCAGAAAACCAATTTGGCTTCCGACACAAACACTCCACACTACACGCGACAAACAAACTCACGTCAGACATCTGCTGGGCACTAAACGCAAAACAACGAGTAGCCGCCTGCTTAATAGATCTCGAAAAAGCCTTCGACACAGTCTGGATCACAGGCCTCATTTATAAATTAATAAAAAAAAACTTCCCGAGATACTTAATCAAAATAGTATGGGACATGATCACAATCAGAACATTCCTAATGACCGAGGGTTCTCATACATCGAACAAAGAATTCACCATAAAAAACGGACTCCAACAAGGAACTGTAAACTCCCCGCTACTCTTCAACATATACAACAGTGACATATTAAACCTGTTCGACATGAACAAATCTACCCACAAACGCTCCATAGCCTTCGCAGACGACCTAATCATCTACGTAACAGGCCGCAAAACTAAAACAATAAACACAGACCTCCAAGAACTATTCGACAAAATCAACGATTACTACCACACATGGAAACTAAGAATCAACGCAAACAAATGCGAAAGCATACTGTTCAAACCCAAAACCAGCGAAATCGGCCCAGCAGAAAGAAAACACTGCAAAAATTTCCAATTAAAAGAAAAGGCATCCGAAGAGTCAATCATACCGCACAAAAACTGCGTAAAGTACCTAGGCATAAACATAGATGACAAACTAAATTACAAACAACACATAGAAACCCAACTCGCCAAGGCCAATAAAGCATTCTGGAGAGCAAAAAGACTATTTTATTCGAAACATCTCAAGAGCAATGTAAAAACATTATGCTACCAAGCTCTAATTAGGCCAATTATAACATACGGTTGCCCAATCTGGTACAACATACCAGCAATGCTAATGGAGAGAATTCGCGTTTTCGAAAGAAAATGCATTAGAGCTTGCCAAAATGCGTACAGATCCGAACAGAGCGGATACAAAAAATATATAAAAAACAAAAAAATTTACGACCTAGCCAACATTCACCGCATTGACTGTCACATACTAAAACTAGCAAGAAATCATTTCGCACAAGCGTCAAAAATAAAAGAAAACAGCCTAATCTTCAGCGGCTTATACCCAAACGTACTATATTACAAAAATACAATGACAACAGGCTACATCCCCCCAGAAGCGTTCCTATACCTAGACGAAAAAAATTACCTCCAAGACCAAAACAATATCCCGATAATTTTCCACATAAAAAGAAAAATAGGGATAAAGACAATACTCTACGAGGAAAACTTAAACGGACTGACTGCAGACACCAGGTGGAGGTACAACATGGCCCTCCCCCAAAAAGACACTCTGGACAAACACAGAAAAAACACAAAAAAATATTGGTGGATTCCAAAACCATAAGAAAATATAAGTGAAAACTACCAATTCGACAAAAAAACCATTCCTACCACCGTGTAACCTAGATGTAAGTACTGTAAATATGTAAATACTGTAATCATTGTAAATAATATAATTTAACACCCCCTCTCCCCTTCCCTCTCATCCCCTCCCCAAAAAAATCCCACAACGCATAAAAGTAATACACCGAGGAGTCCTGTTTTGCGGCCAAGTTTCAGGACAAAATACAACACACACAAGAATACACAAAAATCACGCTCCAATGCGACTTAAACCCAAAAAACAAAAAAATAAACGCAAAAACCGAAAATCCACGACACATATTAGACCATGGCTACGTCGTACCGACGCGTATCGGTACTTTTGCCTAAACACACTATACTCAAATTCATTGTTTATTGTGAATCTCAGAAATGTACAAAAAATCAAATATTGGCTAAATAAACTATTTAAAAAAAAAAAAAAAAAAACTCTTGTTGGCAGGATTGGAATCGTTGCCACGCATCCTGAAGCTGATATTGCAGTGTACTCACACACGTGGTGCGTGATGCGGTGGATGGCTCAGGGTCATCAATGCTCTCCCTTATGTACTTGACGGCAACTTCGAACTGTTTGTCGCGCCTTTTTCTTATGTTGTTGCTTTTTGCCATGGTCGGCATGATTAGTGACGTAATTAGAATTAAAACTTCTTACGTTCCTGATTTCTGACGTCCAAGCGTGTTGTATAATGGCGGTGGGATCACGTGGCACTGTATGTTCACTGTTAGGAGCACTTTTTACTGGCACGTGAATCCGGCTCGAAGGACCATGTATTTTCGTCCAGTCGCGGGGAGACGCGTTCGCTTTGAGACGCGTCAACGGGAGTCGTAAATTCCCGTTACGATGTACGAATCGACACCGCGAGCAGGGCGATCCCCTGATTTCAGTTACGATAATAGGGGTGGTTGTGTTGGAATAGCTGTAGTCTACAGTTATCTAGTATATATTTATTTATCACCATTAACAAAACGTGGGGCTTACAGAAATTATTTTTAGATCTTACCCGAGGGTTTAGGTGTTAGCGCGTTATAGCCCGAGAACCTGACTGACTGTCTGCTCTACTGCTCTTACTGAGGAAAACTCGGTGAGGGTGTGTTCTTCTGAACTAAGGACGCGGATTCGCTGTTTACTCTTTTGGGTAGAATAGTGAGGGTAACGATCCGCGATGCCCATTGGTTATGGCCAATGTTAATAAATACCATATGAGGAGAAAGTCTCCTGCACATTTGGCTCATGAGTGTCCTTGTTCTTGCGGAAAACCCAGCAGTTTCGCAGGGCACATCTGCTTTCTTCGCAATTAGCGAGGATGTGCAATTAACTAACGGACTTTTGGGACCTTCCATAAACTGGCGCTGTTTATGTGACTGTAACTGTATACGATATTACATAATGCTACATAACGATATACATCATTCCGTAATAGTATATAACGTTATACGTTGTTACGTAATGCTACATAACGTTATGCGTTATTACGTAATAGTATATAAGGTTATACGTTGTTACGTAATAGTATATAACGTTAGACGTTATAGGGTAATACTATATAACGTTATGCACTATTACATAATAGTAGATAACGTTACACGTTATTACCTAATAGTATGTATCGTCATACGTTATTACGTAATAGTATGTAGCGTTATACGTTATTACGTAATGCTACATAACGTTATACGTTATAAGGTAATAGTATATAACGTTATACGTTGTTACGTAATAGTATGTAACGTTATACGTTATTACGTAATAGTATATAACTTTATACGTTATAGAGTAATACTATATAACGTTATACGTTATTACGTAATAGTATGTATATAACGTTATACGTTGTTAGGTAATGTTACATAACGTTATACGTCATTCCGTAATAGTATATAACGTTATACGTTGTTACATGATGCTACATAACTTTATACGTCATCAAGTAATATTATATAACGTTAGGCGTTATAGGGTAATACTATATAACGATATACGTTATGTGGTAATACTATATAACGTTATGCACTATTACATAATTGTATATAACTTTATACGTTATAGAGAATACTATATAACGTTATACGTTATTACGTAATAGTATATAACGTTATACGTTGTTAGGTAATGCTACATAACGTTATACGTCATTCCGTAATAGTATATAACGTTATACGTTGTTACATGATGCTACATAACGTTATGCGTTATTACGTAATAGTATATAAGGTTATACGTTGTTACGTAATAGTATATAACGTTAGACGTTATAGGGTAATACTATATAACGTTATGCACTATTACATAATAGTAGATAACGTTACACGTTATTACCTAATAGTATGTATCGTCATACGTTATTACGTAATAGTATGTAGCGTTATACGTCTTTACGTAATGCTACATAACGTTATACGTCATTCCGTAATAGTATATAATGTTATACATTGTTACGTGATGCTACATAACGTTATACGTCATTACGTAATAGTATATTACATTATACGTTATAAGGTAATACTATATAACGTTAAACGTTTTTACGTAACAGTATGTAACGTCATACGTTATTACGTAATAGTATATAAATTTATACGTTGTTACGTAATGCTATATAACGTTATACGTTATAAGGTAATACTATATACCGTTATACATCATTACGTAATAGTGTATAACGTTATACGCTGTTGCGTAGGGCTACATAACGTTAAACGTCATTACGTAATTGTATATAACGTTATACGTTGTTACGTAATAGTATATCACGTTATACATTGTTACGTGATGCTACATAACGTTATACGTCATTACGTAATAGTATATAACGTTATACGTTATTACGTAATAGTATGTAACGCTATTCGTTATTACGTAATAGTATGTAACGTTATACACTATTACATAATAGTACATAACGTTATACGTTATTACGTAATATTATATAACGTTATACGTTATTACGTAATAGTATATAACGTTATACGTCATTACGTAATGCTACATAACGTTATACGATATTACGTTATAGTATATAACGTTATACGTTGTTACCTAATGCTACATAACGTTATACGTCATTCCGTAATAGTATATAATGTTATACATTGTTACGTGATGCTACATAACGTTATACGTCATTACGTAATAGTATATTACATTATACGTTATAAGGTAATACTATATAACGTTAAACGTTTTTACGTAATAGTATGTAACGTCATACGTTATTACGTAATAGTATATAAATTTATACGTTGTTACGTAATGCTATATAACGTTATACGTTATAAGGTAATACTATATACCGTTATACATCATTACGTAATAGTGTATAACGTTATACGCTGTTGCGTAGGGCTACATAACGTTAAACGTCATTACGTAATTGTATATAAAGTTATACGTTGTTACGTAATAGTATATCACGTTATACATTGTTACGTGATGCTACATAACGTTATACGTCATTACGTAATAGTATATAACGTTATACGTTATTACGTAATAGTATGTAACGCTATTCGTTATTACGTAATAGTATGTAACGTTATACACTATTACATAATAGTACATAACGTTATACGTTATTACGTAATATTATATAACGTTATACGTTATTACGTAATAGTATATAACGTTATACGTCATTACGTAATGCTACATAACGTTATACGATATTACGTTATAGTATATAACGTTATACGTTGTTACCTAATGCTACATAATGTTATACGTCATTACGTAATGCTATTATAACGTTAAACGTTTTAAAGTAATACTATATAACGTTATACGTTATAACGTAGTAGTATAGAACGTTATACCTTATAACGTAATGCTACGTAACGTTATACGTTATAATGTAGTAGTATATAACCTTATACGTTATAACGTAATACTATATAATGCTATACGTTATAGGGTAATTGTATATAACGTTATACGTCATAAGCTCATACTATATGACGTTATGCGAATCCAGGCTACCATTATTATGTATTGCGTTATATGGTACAACGTTATAATCTATTACGTTATAACGCATTTAGTTATATAGTATCACGTTATATATTGAAATCTTTCGAAAAGTGACGCAAGTATTAAAGGAGAAAAACGCTGGATATCATACATGCCAGCTCAAAACAGAAAGAAATTACAAAATAGTAATCAGAGACCTACACCAAAGAACAAACAACGCAATGCATACGGTGTCGACAATAAGGACACACAAAAAATTACTGAGTGTCCCGGCGTGTGTCAAATGTGCAAAAAGCTACCTAACAAACTGCTCATACACAGAAAATAGAAACGAAGTAAAATGCTATAATTGTAACGGAAACCACCCAGCGAGCTATAAAGGCAGCGAAATCAGAAAACAACTGCAACGTGAACTATTTCCACCACTTCGAAGCAGAACATACAGCAACTAGATATTACGGAATCAGATCCAGCACCAAAGAATACAATACCTATCGAACACTAATCATAGAAACATCAACACCTTTGGTAGTGTCACTGTGATCTTGGAATATGGAATAATCATATTTTACATACCAGTTCGCATACCATAGCCATCAAAACTACAATTAAGCAGTAACAGCAAACCCGTGTGCCGGCATCCAGCGATAACCCCTCTACAGGAGCCAAAACCTTGATACAAAAATCCTCTCAAGTCAGCACTCGACATTTCATTCCTATTTCTGTTCTGTTCATGTGACATTCTGTACCGTTACTCTGTCAGTTTTGTAATAAATTGTGAAACAACTATCAATTGTTATTAATTGTAGTACGAATCTCTCACCTTACGTGTGGAACGTGAAATAATTTCGAACCGCCGCGACAGTACCACTTGAAGTAAAAAGATATTGTTTGGTCTGAAGGACCTTAACTATGAAAATGCCAAGATTCATGGAGGGTCCTTAAGATTATTGAGGGTACGCAATAAGGGTGTGTAGATATCTGGCAGGAATCTTGCTCGCGGCGTGGTGTGAGCTTTGTTAGAGAGTCGCCGGACATAACAAGCAGATGTACTTACGAAGGCGTTACCGACACCAAGATTTCAATATTTATGACAAAAATTAGGTCTGAAAAATAAGAATAATATTAAAAAGTAATTGTTTGTAAAGATTTCGAGTTTTAGGAAGGGTGTTGAAGTAATACTCACTTCTAGGAAAACTACATCTTCTTTAGCGTTTAGTTTTCTTATTCCGCGAAGCTATTGAGTATTGCTTAGCTCTAAATCAATTCGAAGGGCCTTTCAGTCTCATAGCCTTTTCTAGGAACATGCTACGTACTGATGGTGCAGCGGGGTATAAACATGCCGGTTCTTCGTAATTATATAAATATCCATAGGCCCATTGCTTCGAAGCTCCATAGTAAAATAACGCTGCGGATCTGGATTACCGTACACTGTACTTGTACTTATACTTACTTGAATATATTTCCATTATACATTCATCCGCGCATTTTCACTCTCTATTTCGAGATAAACCTCAACAGCTTTTGATGTACAAAAAAAAAAGAATATTTAGAAAAATATAAATGTGTGTAAAAATACAAATGATATAATGTATGGTAATACCAAAACATTAATTTTTTCGATGCTTAAATTATAGATTATTGAAAGTAGATCGTTAAGGAAAGTAAAAAAGATTGGAAAAATAAAGAAAACCAACACCACACGGAGTTCCCAAGCGGTCACCCATCTAAGTACTACCCGTGCCCAGCGTTGCTTAACTTTCGTGATCGGACGGGAACGAGTGCACTCAACGCGGTTTGGACGTTGGCTGAAAAAAATGGTTTTGTTATTTGCTTTTGTTGGAGCGATGCTCACTTCTAAGAAAATCCTATATCTTGTTTAACAACGCATACTTCCCGAAAAAGTGGAAAAAAGCCAAAATAATAGCAATCACAAAAAAAAATAAAGACGGCTCATCACTCACAAACCTACGACCAATAAGTCTCTTCCCCAACATAAGCAAAGTATTTGAAGTAGTCATCAACAACCCCCTAACTACATTCTGCAAAAAAAAAAAAACATTATACCAGAAAACCAATTTGGCTTCCGACACAAACACTCCACACTACACGCGACAAACAAACTCACGTCAGACATCTGCTGGGCACTAAACGCAAAACAACGAGTAGCCGCCTGCTTAATAGATCTCGAAAAAGCCTTCGACACAGTCTGGATCACAGGCCTCATTTATAAATTAATAAAAAAAAACTTCCCGAGATACTTAATCAAAATAGTATGGGACATGATCACAAACAGAACATTCCTAATGACCGAGGGTTCTCATACATCGAACAAAGAATTCACCATAAAAAACGGACTCCAACAAGGAACTGTAAACTCCCCGCTACTCTTCAACATATACAACAGTGACATATTAAACCTGTTCGACATGAACAAATCTACCCACAAACGCTCCATAGCCTTCGCAGACGACCTAATCATCTACGTAACAGGCCGCAAAACTAAAACAATAAACACAGACCTCCAAGAACTATTCGACAAAATCAACGATTACTACCACACATGGAAACTAAGAATCAACGCAAACAAATGCGAAAGCATACTGTTCAAACCCAAAACCAGCGAAATCGGCCCAGCAGAAAGAAAACACTGCAAAAATTTCCAATTAAAAGAAAAGGCATCCGAAGAGTCAATCATACCGCACAAAAACTGCGTAAAGTACCTAGGCATAAACATAGATGACAAACTAAATTACAAACAACACATAGAAACCCAACTCGCCAAGGCCAATAAAGCATTCTGGAGAGCAAAAAGACTATTTTATTCGAAACATCTCAAGAGCAATGTAAAAACATTATGCTACCAAGCTCTAATTAGGCCAATTATAACATACGGTTGCCCAATCTGGTACAACATACCAGCAATGCTAATGGAGAGAATTCGCGTTTTCGAAAGAAAATGCATTAGAGCTTGCCAAAATGCGTACAGATCCGAACAGAGCGGATACAAAAAATATATAAAAAACAAAAAAATTTACGACCTAGCCAACATTCACCGCATTGACTGTCACATACTAAAACTAGCAAGAAATCATTTCGCACAAGCGTCAAAAATAAAAGAAAACAGCCTAATCTTCAGCGGCTTATACCCAAACGTACTATATTACAAAAATACAATGACAACAGGCTACATCCCCCCAGAAGCGTTCCTATACCTAGACGAAAAAAATTACCTCCAAGACCAAAACAATATCCCGATAATTTTCCACATAAAAAGAAAAATAGGGATAAAGACAATACTCTACGAGGAAAACTTAAACGGACTGACTGCAGACACCAGGTGGAGGTACAACATGGCCCTCCCCCAAAAAGACACTAAAGACAAACACAGAAAAAACACAAAAAAATATTGGTGGATTCCAAAACCATAAGAAAATATAAGTGAAAACTACCAATTCGACAAAAAAACCATTCCTACCACCGTGTAACCTAGATGTAAGTACTGTAAATATGTAAATACTGTAATCATTGTAAATAATATAATTTAACACCCCCTCTCCCCTTCCCTCTCATCCCCCCCCCAAAAAAATCCCACAACGCATAAAAGTAATACACCGAGGAGTCCTGTTTTGCGGCCAAGTTTCAGGACAAAATACAACACACACAAGAATACACAAAAATCACGCTCCAATGCGACTTAAACCCAAAAAACAAAAAAATAAACGCAAAAACCGAAAATCCACGACACATATTAGACCATGGCTACGTCGTACCGACGCGTATCGGTACTTTTGCCTAAACACACTATACTCAAATTCATTGTTTATTGTGAATCTCAGAAATGTACAAAAAATCAAATATTGGCTAAATAAACTATTTAAAAAAAAAAAAAAAAAAAACTCTTGTTGGCAGGATTGGAATCGTTGCCACGCATCCTGAAGCTGATATTGCAGTGTACTCACACACGTGGTGCGTGATGCGGTGGATGGCTCAGGGTCATCAATGCTCTCCCTTATGTACTTGACGGCAACTTCGAACTGTTTGTCGCGCCTTTTTCTTATGTTGTTGCTTTTTGCCATGGTCGGCATGATTAGTGACGTAATTAGAATTAAAACTTCTTACGTTCCTGATTTCTGACGTCCAAGCGTGTTGTATAATGGCGGTGGGATCACGTGGCACTGTATGTTCACTGTTAGGAGCACTTTTTACTGGCACGTGAATCCGGCTCGAAGGACCATGTATTTTCGTCCAGTCGCGGGGAGACGCGTTCGCTTTGAGACGCGTCAACGGGAGTCGTAAATTCCCGTTACGATGTACGAATCGACACCGCGAGCAGGGCGATCCCCTGATTTCAGTTACGATAATAGGGGTGGTTGTGTTGGAATAACTGTAGTCTACAGTTATCTAGTATATATTTATTTATCACCATTAACAAAACGTGGGGCTTACAGAAATTATTTTTAGATCTTACCCGAGGGTTTAGGTGTTAGCGCGTTATAGCCCGAGAACCTGACTGACTGTCTGCTCTACTGCTCTTACTGAGGAAAACTCGGTGAGGGTGTGTTCTTCTGAACTAAGGACGCGGATTCGCTGTTTACTCTTTTGGGTAGAATAGTGAGGGTAACGATCCGCGATGCCCATTGGTTATGGCCAATGTTAATAAATACCATATGAGGAGAAAGTCTCCTGCACATTTGGCTCATGAGTGTCCTTGTTCTTGCGGAAAACCCAGCAGTTTCGCAGGGCACATCTGCTTTCTTCGCAATTAGCGAGGATGTGCAATTAACTAACGGACTTTTGGGACCTTCCATAAACTGGCGCTGTTTATGTGACTGTAACTGTATACGATATTACATAATGCTACATAACGATATACATCATTCCGTAATAGTATATAACGTTATACGTTGTTACGTAATGCTACATAACGTTATGCGTTATTACGTAATAGTATATAAGGTTATACGTTGTTACGTAATAGTATATAACGTTAGACGTTATAGGGTAATACTATATAACGTTATGCACTATTACATAATAGTAGATAACGTTACACGTTATTACCTAATAGTATGTATCGTCATACGTTATTACATAATAGTATGTAGCGTTATACGTTATTACGTAATGCTACATAACGTTATACGTTATAAGGTAATAGTATATAACGTTATACGTTGTTACGTAATAGTATGTAACGTTATACGTTATTACGTAATAGTATATAACTTTATACGTTATAGAGTAATACTATATAACGTTATACGTTATTACGTAATAGTATATAACGTTATACGTTGTTAGGTAATGCTACATAACGTTATACGTCATTCCGTAATAGTATATAACGTTATACGTTGTTACATGATGCTACATAACTTTATACGTCATCAAGTAATATTATATAACGTTAGGCGTTATAGGGTAATACTATATAACGATATACGTTATGTGGTAATACTATATAACGTTATGCACTATTACATAATTGTATATAACTTTATACGTTATAGAGTAATACTATATAACGTTATACGTTGTTAGGTAATGCTACATAACGTTATACGTCATTCCGTAATAGTATATAACGTTATACGTTGTTACGTAATAGTATATAACGTTAGACGTTATAGGGTAATACTATATAACGTTATGCACTATTACATAATAGTAGATAACGTTACACGTTATTACCTAATAGTATGTATCGTCATACGTTATTACGTAATAGTATGTAGCGTTATACGTCTTTACGTAATGCTACATAACGTTATACGTCATTCCGTAATAGTATATAATGTTATACATTGTTACGTGATGCTACATAACGTTATACGTCATTACGTAATAGTATATTACATTATACGTTATAAGGTAATACTATATAACGTTAAACGTTTTTACGTAACAGTATGTAACGTCATACGTTATTACGTAATAGTATATAAATTTATACGTTGTTACGTAATGCTATATAACGTTATACGTTATAAGGTAATACTATATACCGTTATACATCATTACGTAATAGTGTATAACGTTATACGCTGTTGCGTAGGGCTACATAACGTTAAACGTCATTACGTAATTGTATATAACGTTATACGTTGTTACGTAATAGTATATCACGTTATACATTGTTACGTGATGCTACATAACGTTATACGTCATTACGTAATAGTATATAACGTTATACGTTATTACGTAATAGTATGTAACGCTATTCGTTATTACGTAATAGTATGTAACGTTATACACTATTACATAATAGTACATAACGTTATACGTTATTACGTAATATTATATAACGTTATACGTTATTACGTAATAGTATATAACGTTATACGTCATTACGTAATGCTACATAACGTTATACGATATTACGTTATAGTATATAACGTTATACGTTGTTACCTAATGCTACATAATGTTATACGTCATTACGTAATGCTATTATAACGTTAAACGTTTTAAAGTAATACTATATAACGTTATACGTTATAACGTAGTAGTATAGAACGTTATACCTTATAACGTAATGCTACGTAACGTTATACGTTATAATGTAGTAGTATATAACCTTATACGTTATAACGTAATACTATATAATGCTATACGTTATAGGGTAATTGTATATAACGTTATACGTCATAAGCTCATACTATATGACGTTATGCGAATCCAGGCTACCATTATTATGTATTGCGTTATATGGTACAACGTTATAATCTATTACGTTATAACGCATTTAGTTATATAGTATCACGTTATATATTGAAATCTTTCGAAAAGTGACGCAAGTATTAAAGGAGAAAAACGCTGGATATCATACATGCCAGCTCAAAACAGAAAGAAATTACAAAATAGTAATCAGAGACCTACACCAAAGAACAAACAACGCAATGCATACGGTGTCGACAATAAGGACACACAAAAAATTACTGAGTGTCCCGGCGTGTGTCAAATGTGCAAAAAGCTACCTAACAAACTGCTCATACACAGAAAATAGAAACGAAGTAAAATGCTATAATTGTAACGGAAACCACCCAGCGAGCTATAAAGGCAGCGAAATCAGAAAACAACTGCAACGTGAACTATTTCCACCACTTCGAAGCAGAACATACAGCAACTAGATATTACGGAATCAGATCCAGCACCAAAGAATACAATACCTATCGAACACTAATCATAGAAACATCAACACCTTTGGTAGTGTCACTGTGATCTTGGAATATGGAATAATCATATTTTACATACCAGTTCGCATACCATAGCCATCAAAACTACAATTAAGCAGTAACAGCAAACCCGTGTGCCGGCATCCAGCGATAACCCCTCTACAGGAGCCAAAACCTTGATACAAAAATCCTCTCAAGTCAGCACTCGACATTTCATTCCTATTTCTGTTCTGTTCATGTGACATTCTGTACCGTTACTCTGTCAGTTTTGTAATAAATTGTGAAACAACTATCAATTGTTATTAATTGTAGTACGAATCTCTCACCTTACGTGTGGAACGTGAAATAATTTCGAACCGCCGCGACAGTACCACTTGAAGTAAAAAGATATTGTTTGGTCTGAAGGACCTTAACTATGAAAATGCCAAGATTCATGGAGGGTCCTTAAGATTATTGAGGGTACGCAATAAGGGTGTGTAGATATCTGGCAGGAATCTTGCTCGCGGCGTGGTGTGAGCTTTGTTAGAGAGTCGCCGGACATAACAAGCAGATGTACTTACGAAGGCGTTACCGAAACCAAGATTTCAATATTTATGACAAAAATTAGGTCTGAAAAATAAGAATAATATTAAAAAGTAATTGTTTGTAAAGATTTCGAGTTTTAGGAAGGGTGTTGAAGTAATACTCACTTCTAGGAAAACTACATCTTCTTTAGCGTTTAGTTTTCTTATTCCGCGAAGCTATTGAGTATTGCTTAGCTCTAAATCAATTCGAAGGGCCTTTCAGTCTCATAGCCTTTTCTAGGAACATGCTACGTACTGATGGTGCAGCGGGGTATAAACATGCCGGTTCTTCGTAATTATATAAATATCCATAGGCCCATTGCTTCGAAGCTCCATAGTAAAATAACGCTGCGGATCTGGATTACCGTACACTGTACTTGTACTTATACTTACTTGAATATATTTCCATTATACATTCATCCGCGCATTTTCACTCTCTATTTCGAGATAAACCTCAACAGCTTTTGATGTACAAAAAAAAAAGAATATTTAGAAAAATATAAATGTGTGTAAAAATACAAATGATATAATGTATGGTAATACCAAAACATTAATTTTTTCGATGCTTAAATTATAGATTATTGAAAGTAGATCGTTAAGGAAAGTAAAAAAGATTGGAAAAATAAAGAAAACCAACACCACACGGAGTTCCCAAGCGGTCACCCATCTAAGTACTACCCGTGCCCAGCGTTGCTTAACTTTCGTGATCGGACGGGAACGAGTGCACTCAACGCGGTTTGGACGTTGGCTGAAAAAAATGGTTTTGTTATTTGCTTTTGTTGGAGCGATGCTCACTTCTAAGAAAATCCTATATCTTGTTTAACAACGCATACTTCCCGAAAAAGTGGAAAAAAGCCAAAATAATAGCAATCACAAAAAAAAATAAAGACGGCTCATCACTCACAAACCTACGACCAATAAGTCTCCTCCCCAACATAAGCAAAGTATTTGAAGTAGTCATCAACAACCCCCTAACTACATTCTGCAAAAAAAAAAAAACATTATACCAGAAAACCAATTTGGCTTCCGACACAAACACTCCACACTACACGCGACAAACAAACTCACGTCAGACATCTGCTGGGCACTAAACGCAAAACAACGAGTAGCCGCCTGCTTAATAGATCTCGAAAAAGCCTTCGACACAGTCTGGATCACAGGCCTCATTTATAAATTAATAAAAAAAAACTTCCCGAGATACTTAATCAAAATAGTATGGGACATGATCACAATCAGAACATTCCTAATGACCGAGGGTTCTCATACATCGAACAAAGAATTCACCATAAAAAACGGACTCCAACAAGGAACTGTAAACTCCCCGCTACTCTTCAACATATACAACAGTGACATATTAAACCTGTTCGACATGAACAAATCTACCCACAAACGCTCCATAGCCTTCGCAGACGACCTAATCATCTACGTAAAAGGCCGCAAAACTAAAACAATAAACACAGACCTCCAAGAACTATTCGACAAAATCAACGATTACTACCACACATGGAAACTAAGAATCAACGCAAACAAATGCGAAAGCATACTGTTCAAACCCAAAACCAGCGAAATCGGCCCAGCAGAAAGAAAACACTGCAAAAATTTCCAATTAAAAGAAAAGGCATCCGAAGAGTCAATCATACCGCACAAAAACTGCGTAAAGTACCTAGGCATAAACATAGATGACAAACTAAATTACAAACAACACATAGAAACCCAACTCGCCAAGGCCAATAAAGCATTCTGGAGAGCAAAAAGACTATTTTATTCGAAACATCTCAAGAGCAATGTAAAAACATTATGCTACCAAGCTCTAATTAGGCCAATTATAACATACGGTTGCCCAATCTGGTACAACATACCAGCAATGCTAATGGAGAGAATTCGCGTTTTCGAAAGAAAATGCATTAGAGCTTGCCAAAATGCGTACAGATCCGAACAGAGCGGATACAAAAAATATATAAAAAACAAAAAAATTTACGACCTAGCCAACATTCACCGCATTGACTGTCACATACTAAAACTAGCAAGAAATCATTTCGCACAAGCGTCAAAAATAAAAGAAAACAGCCTAATCTTCAGCGGCTTATACCCAAACGTACTATATTACAAAAATACAATGACAACAGGCTACATCCCCCCAGAAGCGTTCCTATACCTAGACGAAAAAAATTACCTCCAAGACCAAAACAATATCCCGATAATTTTCCACATAAAAAGAAAAATAGGGATAAAGACAATACTCTACGAGGAAAACTTAAACGGACTGACTGCAGACACCAGGTGGAGGTACAACATGGCCCTCCCCCAAAAAGACACTAAAGACAAACACAGAAAAAACACAAAAAAATATTGGTGGATTCCAAAACCATAAGAAAATATAAGTGAAAACTACCAATTCGACAAAAAAACCATTCCTACCACCGTGTAACCTAGATGTAAGTACTGTAAATATGTAAATACTGTAATCATTGTAAATAATATAATTTAACACCCCCTCTCCCCTTCCCTCTCATCCCCCCCCAAAAAAATCCCACAACGCATAAAAGTAATACACCGAGGAGTCCTGTTTTGCGGCCAAGTTTCAGGACAAAATACAACACACACAAGAATACACAAAAATCACGCTCCAATGCGACTTAAACCCAAAAAACAAAAAAATAAACGCAAAAACCGAAAATCCACGACACATATTAGACCATGGCTACGTCGTACCGACGCGTATCGGTACTTTTGCCTAAACACACTATACTCAAATTCATTGTTTATTGTGAATCTCAGAAATGTACAAAAAATCAAATATTGGCTAAATAAACTATTTAAAAAAAAAAAAAAAAAAAACTCTTGTTGGCAGGATTGGAATCGTTGCCACGCATCCTGAAGCTGATATTGCAGTGTACTCACACACGTGGTGCGTGATGCGGTGGATGGCTCAGGGTCATCAATGCTCTCCCTTATGTACTTGACGGCAACTTCGAACTGTTTGTCGCGCCTTTTTCTTATGTTGTTGCTTTTTGCCATGGTCGGCATGATTAGTGACGTAATTAGAATTAAAACTTCTTACGTTCCTGATTTCTGACGTCCAAGCGTGTTGTATAATGGCGGTGGGATCACGTGGCACTGTATGTTCACTGTTAGGAGCACTTTTTACTGGCACGTGAATCCGGCTCGAAGGACCATGTATTTTCGTCCAGTCGCGGGGAGACGCGTTCGCTTTGAGACGCGTCAACGGGAGTCGTAAATTCCCGTTACGATGTACGAATCGACACCGCGAGCAGGGCGATCCCCTGATTTCAGTTACGATAATAGGGGTGGTTGTGTTGGAATAGCTGTAGTCTACAGTTATCTAGTATATATTTATTTATCACCATTAACAAAACGTGGGGCTTACAGAAATTATTTTTAGATCTTACCCGAGGGTTTAGGTGTTAGCGCGTTATAGCCCGAGAACCTGACTGACTGTCTGCTCTACTGCTCTTACTGAGGAAAACTCGGTGAGGGTGTGTTCTTCTGAACTAAGGACGCGGATTCGCTGTTTACTCTTTTGGGTAGAATAGTGAGGGTAACGATCCGCGATGCCCATTGGTTATGGCCAATGTTAATAAATACCATATGAGGAGAAAGTCTCCTGCACATTTGGCTCATGAGTGTCCTTGTTCTTGCGGAAAACCCAGCAGTTTCGCAGGGCACATCTGCTTTCTTCGCAATTAGCGAGGATGTGCAATTAACTAACGGACTTTTGGGACCTTCCATAAACTGGCGCTGTTTATGTGACTGTAACTGTATACGATATTACATAATGCTACATAACGATATACATCATTCCGTAATAGTATATAACGTTATACGTTGTTACGTAATGCTACATAACGTTATGCGTTATTACGTAATAGTATATAAGGTTATACGTTGTTACGTAATAGTATATAACGTTAGACGTTATAGGGTAATACTATATAACGTTATGCACTATTACATAATAGTAGATAACGTTACACGTTATTACCTAATAGTATGTATCGTCATACGTTATTACATAATAGTATGTAGCGTTATACGTTATTACGTAATGCTACATAACGTTATACGTTATAAGGTAATAGTATATAACGTTATACGTTGTTACGTAATAGTATGTAACGTTATACGTTATTACGTAATAGTATATAACTTTATACGTTATATAGTATTACTATATAACGTTATACGTTATTACGTAATAGTATATAACGTTATACGTTGTTAGGTAATGCTACATAACGTTATACGTCATTCCGTAATAGTATATAACGTTATACGTTGTTACATGATGCTACATAACTTTATACGTCATCAAGTAATATTATATAACGTTAGGCGTTATAGGGTAATACTATATAACGATATACGTTATGTGGTAATACTATATAACGTTATGCACTATTACATAATTGTATATAACTTTATACGTTATAGAGTAATACTATATAACGTTATACGTTGTTAGGTAATGCTACATAACGTTATACGTCATTCCGTAATAGTATATAACGTTATACGTTGTTACGTAATAGTATATAACGTTAGACGTTATAGGGTAATACTATATAACGTTATGCACTATTACATAATAGTAGATAACGTTACACGTTATTACCTAATAGTATGTATCGTCATACGTTATTACGTAATAGTATGTAGCGTTATACGTCTTTACGTAATGCTACATAACGTTATACGTCATTCCGTAATAGTATATAATGTTATACATTGTTACGTGATGCTACATAACGTTATACGTCATTACGTAATAGTATATTACATTATACGTTATAAGGTAATACTATATAACGTTAAACGTTTTTACGTAACAGTATGTAACGTCATACGTTATTACGTAATAGTATATAAATTTATACGTTGTTACGTAATGCTATATAACGTTATACGTTATAAGGTAATACTATATACCGTTATACATCATTACGTAATAGTGTATAACGTTATACGCTGTTGCGTAGGGCTACATAACGTTAAACGTCATTACGTAATTGTATATAACGTTATACGTTGTTACGTAATAGTATATCACGTTATACATTGTTACGTGATGCTACATAACGTTATACGTCATTACGTAATAGTATATAACGTTATACGTTATTACGTAATAGTATGTAACGCTATTCGTTATTACGTAATAGTATGTAACGTTATACACTATTACATAATAGTACATAACGTTATACGTTATTACGTAATATTATATAACGTTATACGTTATTACGTAATAGTATATAACGTTATACGTCATTACGTAATGCTACATAACGTTATACGATATTACGTTATAGTATATAACGTTATACGTTGTTACCTAATGCTACATAATGTTATACGTCATTACGTAATGCTATTATAACGTTAAACGTTTTAAAGTAATACTATATAACGTTATACGTTATAACGTAGTAGTATAGAACGTTATACCTTATAACGTAATGCTACGTAACGTTATACGTTATAATGTAGTAGTATATAACCTTATACGTTATAACGTAATACTATATAATGCTATACGTTATAGGGTAATTGTATATAACGTTATACGTCATAAGCTCATACTATATGACGTTATGCGAATCCAGGCTACCATTATTATGTATTGCGTTATATGGTACAACGTTATAATCTATTACGTTATAACGCATTTAGTTATATAGTATCACGTTATATATTGAAATCTTTCGAAAAGTGACGCAAGTATTAAAGGAGAAAAACGCTGGATATCATACATGCCAGCTCAAAACAGAAAGAAATTACAAAATAGTAATCAGAGACCTACACCAAAGAACAAACAACGCAATGCATACGGTGTCGACAATAAGGACACACAAAAAATTACTGAGTGTCCCGGCGTGTGTCAAATGTGCAAAAAGCTACCTAACAAACTGCTCATACACAGAAAATAGAAACGAAGTAAAATGCTATAATTGTAACGGAAACCACCCAGCGAGCTATAAAGGCAGCGAAATCAGAAAACAACTGCAACGTGAACTATTTCCACCACTTCGAAGCAGAACATACAGCAACTAGATATTACGGAATCAGATCCAGCACCAAAGAATACAATACCTATCGAACACTAATCATAGAAACATCAACACCTTTGGTAGTGTCACTGTGATCTTGGAATATGGAATAATCATATTTTACATACCAGTTCGCATACCATAGCCATCAAAACTACAATTAAGCAGTAACAGCAAACCCGTGTGCCGGCATCCAGCGATAACCCCTCTACAGGAGCCAAAACCTTGATACAAAAATCCTCTCAAGTCAGCACTCGACATTTCATTCCTATTTCTGTTCTGTTCATGTGACATTCTGTACCGTTACTCTGTCAGTTTTGTAATAAATTGTGAAACAACTATCAATTGTTATTAATTGTAGTACGAATCTCTCACCTTACGTGTGGAACGTGAAATAATTTCGAACCGCCGCGACAGTACCACTTGAAGTAAAAAGATATTGTTTGGTCTGAAGGACCTTAACTATGAAAATGCCAAGATTCATGGAGGGTCCTTAAGATTATTGAGGGTACGCAATAAGGGTGTGTAGATATCTGGCAGGAATCTTGCTCGCGGCGTGGTGTGAGCTTTGTTAGAGAGTCGCCGGACATAACAAGCAGATGTACTTACGAAGGCGTTACCGACACCAAGATTTCAATATTTATGACAAAAATTAGGTCTGAAAAATAAGAATAATATTAAAAAGTAATTGTTTGTAAAGATTTCGAGTTTTAGGAAGGGTGTTGAAGTAATACTCACTTCTAGGAAAACTACATCTTCTTTAGCGTTTAGTTTTCTTATTCCGCGAAGCTATTGAGTATTGCTTAGCTCTAAATCAATTCGAAGGGCCTTTCAGTCTCATAGCCTTTTCTAGGAACATGCTACGTACTGATGGTGCAGCGGGGTATAAACATGCCGGTTCTTCGTAATTATATAAATATCCATAGGCCCATTGCTTCGAAGCTCCATAGTAAAATAACGCTGCGGATCTGGATTACCGTACACTGTACTTGTACTTATACTTACTTGAATATATTTCCATTATACATTCATCCGCGCATTTTCACTCTCTATTTCGAGATAAACCTCAACAGCTTTTGATGTACAAAAAAAAAAGAATATTTAGAAAAATATAAATGTGTGTAAAAATACAAATGATATAATGTATGGTAATACCAAAACATTAATTTTTTCGATGCTTAAATTATAGATTATTGAAAGTAGATCGTTAAGGAAAGTAAAAAAGATTGGAAAAATAAAGAAAACCAACACCACACGGAGTTCCCAAGCGGTCACCCATCTAAGTACTACCCGTGCCCAGCGTTGCTTAACTTTCGTGATCGGACGGGAACGAGTGCACTCAACGCGGTTTGGACGTTGGCTGAAAAAAATGGTTTTGTTATTTGCTTTTGTTGGAGCGATGCTCACTTCTAAGAAAATCCTATATCTTGTTTAACAACGCATACTTCCCGAAAAAGTGGAAAAAAGCCAAAATAATAGCAATCACAAAAAAAAATAAAGACGGCTCATCACTCACAAACCTACGACCAATAAGTCTCCTCCCCAACATAAGCAAAGTATTTGAAGTAGTCATCAACAACCCCCTAACTACATTCTGCAAAAAAAAAAAACATTATACCAGAAAACCAATTTGGCTTCCGACACAAACACTCCACACTACACGCGACAAACAAACTCACGTCAGACATCTGCTGGGCACTAAACGCAAAACAACGAGTAGCCGCCTGCTTAATAGATCTCGAAAAAGCCTTCGACACAGTCTGGATCACAGGCCTCATTTATAAATTAATAAAAAAAAACTTCCCGAGATACTTAATCAAAATAGTATGGGACATGATCACAATCAGAACATTCCTAATGACCGAGGGTTCTCATACATCGAACAAAGAATTCACCATAAAAAACGGACTCCAACAAGGAACTGTAAACTCCCCGCTACTCTTCAACATATACAACAGTGACATATTAAACCTGTTCGACATGAACAAATCTACCCACAAACGCTCCATAGCCTTCGCAGACGACCTAATCATCTACGTAACAGGCCGCAAAACTAAAACAATAAACACAGACCTCCAAGAACTATTCGACAAAATCAACGATTACTACCACACATGGAAACTAAGAATCAACGCAAACAAATGCGAAAGCATACTGTTCAAACCCAAAACCAGCGAAATCGGCCCAGCAGAAAGAAAACACTGCAAAAATTTCCAATTAAAAGAAAAGGCATCCGAAGAGTCAATCATACCGCACAAAAACTGCGTAAAGTACCTAGGCATAAACATAGATGACAAACTAAATTACAAACAACACATAGAAACCCAACTCGCCAAGGCCAATAAAGCATTCTGGAGAGCAAAAAGACTATTTTATTCGAAACATCTCAAGAGCAATGTAAAAACATTATGCTACCAAGCTCTAATTAGGCCAATTATAACATACGGTTGCCCAATCTGGTACAACATACCAGCAATGCTAATGGAGAGAATTCGCGTTTTCGAAAGAAAATGCATTAGAGCTTGCCAAAATGCGTACAGATCCGAACAGAGCGGATACAAAAAATATATAAAAAACAAAAAAATTTACGACCTAGCCAACATTCACCGCATTGACTGTCACATACTAAAACTAGCAAGAAATCATTTCGCACAAGCGTCAAAAATAAAAGAAAACAGCCTAATCTTCAGCGGCTTATACCCAAACGTACTATATTACAAAAATACAATGACAACAGGCTACATCCCCCCAGAAGCGTTCCTATACCTAGACGAAAAAAATTACCTCCAAGACCAAAACAATATCCCGATAATTTTCCACATAAAAAGAAAAATAGGGATAAAGACAATACTCTACGAGGAAAACTTAAACGGACTGACTGCAGACACCAGGTGGAGGTACAACATGGCCCTCCCCCAAAAAGACACTAAAGACAAACACAGAAAAAACACAAAAAAATATTGGTGGATTCCAAAACCATAAGAAAATATAAGTGAAAACTACCAATTCGACAAAAAAACCATTCCTACCACCGTGTAACCTAGATGTAAGTACTGTAAATATGTAAATACTGTAATCATTGTAAATAATATAATTTAACACCCCCTCTCCCCTTCCCTCTCATCCCCCCCCCAAAAAAATCCCACAACGCATAAAAGTAATACACCGAGGAGTCCTGTTTTGCGGCCAAGTTTCAGGACAAAATACAACACACACAAGAATACACAAAAATCACGCTCCAATGCGACTTAAACCCAAAAAACAAAAAAATAAACGCAAAAACCGAAAATCCACGACACATATTAGACCATGGCTACGTCGTACCGACGCGTATCGGTACTTTTGCCTAAACACACTATACTCAAATTCATTGTTTATTGTGAATCTCAGAAATGTACAAAAAATCAAATATTGGCTAAATAAACTATTTAAAAAAAAAAAAAAAAAAACTCTTGTTGGCAGGATTGGAATCGTTGCCACGCATCCTGAAGCTGATATTGCAGTGTACTCACACACGTGGTGCGTGATGCGGTGGATGGCTCAGGGTCATCAATGCTCTCCCTTATGTACTTGACGGCAACTTCGAACTGTTTGTCGCGCCTTTTTCTTATGTTGTTGCTTTTTGCCATGGTCGGCATGATTAGTGACGTAATTAGAATTAAAACTTCTTACGTTCCTGATTTCTGACGTCCAAGCGTGTTGTATAATGGCGGTGGGATCACGTGGCACTGTATGTTCACTGTTAGGAGCACTTTTTACTGGCACGTGAATCCGGCTCGAAGGACCATGTATTTTCGTCCAGTCGCGGGGAGACGCGTTCGCTTTGAGACGCGTCAACGGGAGTCGTAAATTCCCGTTACGATGTACGAATCGACACCGCGAGCAGGGCGATCCCCTGATTTCAGTTACGATAATAGGGGTGGTTGTGTTGGAATAGCTGTAGTCTACAGTTATCTAGTATATATTTATTTATCACCATTAACAAAACGTGGGGCTTACAGAAATTATTTTTAGATCTTACCCGAGGGTTTAGGTGTTAGCGCGTTATAGCCCGAGAACCTGACTGACTGTCTGCTCTACTGCTCTTACTGAGGAAAACTCGGTGAGGGTGTGTTCTTCTGAACTAAGGACGCGGATTCGCTGTTTACTCTTTTGGGTAGAATAGTGAGGGTAACGATCCGCGATGCCCATTGGTTATGGCCAATGTTAATAAATACCATATGAGGAGAAAGTCTCCTGCACATTTGGCTCATGAGTGTCCTTGTTCTTGCGGAAAACCCAGCAGTTTCGCAGGGCACATCTGCTTTCTTCGCAATTAGCGAGGATGTGCAATTAACTAACGGACTTTTGGGACCTTCCATAAACTGGCGCTGTTTATGTGACTGTAACTGTATACGATATTACATAATGCTACATAACGATATACATCATTCCGTAATAGTATATAACGTTATACGTTGTTACGTAATGCTACATAACGTTATGCGTTATTACGTAATAGTATATAAGGTTATACGTTGTTACGTAATAGTATATAACGTTAGACGTTATAGGGTAATACTATATAACGTTATGCACTATTACATAATAGTAGATAACGTTACACGTTATTACCTAATAGTATGTATCGTTATACGTTATTACGTAATAGTATGTAGCGTTATACGTTATTACGTAATGCTACATAACGTTATACGTTATAAGGTAATAGTATATAACGTTATACGTTGTTACGTAATAGTATGTAACGTTATACGTTATTACGTAATAGTATATAACTTTATACGTTATAGAGTAATACTATATAACGTTATACGTTATTACGTAATAGTATATAACGTTATACGTTGTTAGGTAATGCTACATAACGTTATACGTCATTCCGTAATAGTATATAACGTTATACGTTGTTACATGATGCTACATAACTTTATACGTCATCAAGTAATATTATATAACGTTAGGCGTTATAGGGTAATACTATATAACGATATACGTTATGTGGTAATACTATATAACGTTATGCACTATTACATAATTGTATATAACTTTATACGTTATAGAGTAATACTATATAACGTTATACGTTGTTAGGTAATGCTACATAACGTTATACGTCATTCCGTAATAGTATATAACGTTATACGTTGTTACATGATGCTACATAACGTTATGCGTTATTACGTAATAGTATATAAGGTTATACGTTGTTACGTAATAGTATATAACGTTAGACGTTATAGGGTAATACTATATAACGTTATGCACTATTACATAATAGTAGATAACGTTACACGTTATTACCTAATAGTATGTATCGTCATACGTTATTACGTAATAGTATGTAGCGTTATACGTCTTTACGTAATGCTACATAACGTTATACGTCATTCCGTAATAGTATATAATGTTATACATTGTTACGTGATGCTACATAACGTTATACGTCATTACGTAATAGTATATTACATTATACGTTATAAGGTAATACTATATAACGTTAAACGTTTTTACGTAACAGTATGTAACGTCATACGTTATTACGTAATAGTATATAAATTTATACGTTGTTACGTAATGCTATATAACGTTATACGTTATAAGGTAATACTATATACCGTTATACATCATTACGTAATAGTGTATAACGTTATACGCTGTTGCGTAGGGCTACATAACGTTAAACGTCATTACGTAATTGTATATAACGTTATACGTTGTTACGTAATAGTATATCACGTTATACATTGTTACGTGATGCTACATAACGTTATACGTCATTACGTAATAGTATATAACGTTATACGTTATTACGTAATAGTATGTAACGCTATTCGTTATTACGTAATAGTATGTAACGTTATACACTATTACATAATAGTACATAACGTTATACGTTATTACGTAATATTATATAACGTTATACGTTATTACGTAATAGTATATAACGTTATACGTCATTACGTAATGCTACATAACGTTATACGATATTACGTTATAGTATATAACGTTATACGTTGTTACCTAATGCTACATAATGTTATACGTCATTACGTAATGCTATTATAACGTTAAACGTTTTAAAGTAATACTATATAACGTTATACGTTATAACGTAGTAGTATAGAACGTTATACCTTATAACGTAATGCTACGTAACGTTATACGTTATAATGTAGTAGTATATAACCTTATACGTTATAACGTAATACTATATAATGCTATACGTTATAGGGTAATTGTATATAACGTTATACGTCATAAGCTCATACTATATGACGTTATGCGAATCCAGGCTACCATTATTATGTATTGCGTTATATGGTACAACGTTATAATCTATTACGTTATAACGCATTTAGTTATATAGTATCACGTTATATATTGAAATCTTTCGAAAAGTGACGCAAGTATTAAAGGAGAAAAACGCTGGATATCATACATGCCAGCTCAAAACAGAAAGAAATTACAAAATAGTAATCAGAGACCTACACCAAAGAACAAACAACGCAATGCATACGGTGTCGACAATAAGGACACACAAAAAATTACTGAGTGTCCCGGCGTGTGTCAAATGTGCAAAAAGCTACCTAACAAACTGCTCATACACAGAAAATAGAAACGAAGTAAAATGCTATAATTGTAACGGAAACCACCCAGCGAGCTATAAAGGCAGCGAAATCAGAAAACAACTGCAACGTGAACTATTTCCACCACTTCGAAGCAGAACATACAGCAACTAGATATTACGGAATCAGATCCAGCACCAAAGAATACAATACCTATCGAACACTAATCATAGAAACATCAACACCTTTGGTAGTGTCACTGTGATCTTGGAATATGGAATAATCATATTTTACATACCAGTTCGCATACCATAGCCATCAAAACTACAATTAAGCAGTAACAGCAAACCCGTGTGCCGGCATCCAGCGATAACCCCTCTACAGGAGCCAAAACCTTGATACAAAAATCCTCTCAAGTCAGCACTCGACATTTCATTCCTATTTCTGTTCTGTTCATGTGACATTCTGTACCGTTACTCTGTCAGTTTTGTAATAAATTGTGAAACAACTATCAATTGTTATTAATTGTAGTACGAATCTCTCACCTTACGTGTGGAACGTGAAATAATTTCGAACCGCCGCGACAGTACCACTTGAAGTAAAAAGATATTGTTTGGTCTGAAGGACCTTAACTATGAAAATGCCAAGATTCATGGAGGGTCCTTAAGATTATTGAGGGTACGCAATAAGGGTGTGTAGATATCTGGCAGGAATCTTGCTCGCGGCGTGGTGTGAGCTTTGTTAGAGAGTCGCCGGACATAACAAGCAGATGTACTTACGAAGGCGTTACCGACACCAAGATTTCAATATTTATGACAAAAATTAGGTCTGAAAAATAAGAATAATATTAAAAAGTAATTGTTTGTAAAGATTTCGAGTTTTAGGAAGGGTGTTGAAGTAATACTCACTTCTAGGAAAACTACATCTTCTTTAGCGTTTAGTTTTCTTATTCCGCGAAGCTATTGAGTATTGCTTAGCTCTAAATCAATTCGAAGGGCCTTTCAGTCTCATAGCCTTTTCTAGGAACATGCTACGTACTGATGGTGCAGCGGGGTATAAACATGCCGGTTCTTCGTAATTATATAAATATCCATAGGCCCATTGCTTCGAAGCTCCATAGTAAAATAACGCTGCGGATCTGGATTACCGTACACTGTACTTGTACTTATACTTACTTGAATATATTTCCATTATACATTCATCCGCGCATTTTCACTCTCTATTTCGAGATAAACCTCAACAGCTTTTGATGTACAAAAAAAAAAGAATATTTAGAAAAATATAAATGTGTGTAAAAATACAAATGATATAATGTATGGTAATACCAAAACATTAATTTTTTCGATGCTTAAATTATAGATTATTGAAAGTAGATCGTTAAGGAAAGTAAAAAAGATTGGAAAAATAAAGAAAACCAACACCACACGGAGTTCCCAAGCGGTCACCCATCTAAGTACTACCCGTGCCCAGCGTTGCTTAACTTTCGTGATCGGACGGGAACGAGTGCACTCAACGCGGTTTGGACGTTGGCTGAAAAAAATGGTTTTGTTATTTGCTTTTGTTGGAGCGATGCTCACTTCTAAGAAAATCCTATATCTTGTTTAACAACGCATACTTCCCGAAAAAGTGGAAAAAAGCCAAAATAATAGCAATCACAAAAAAAAATAAAGACGGCTCATCACTCACAAACCTACGACCAATAAGTCTCCTCCCCAACATAAGCAAAGTATTTGAAGTAGTCATCAACAACCCCCTAACTACATTCTGCAAAAAAAAAAAAACATTATACCAGAAAACCAATTTGGCTTCCGACACAAACACTCCACACTACACGCGACAAACAAACTCACGTCAGACATCTGCTGGGCACTAAACGCAAAACAACGAGTAGCCGCCTGCTTAATAGATCTCGAAAAAGCCTTCGACACAGTCTGGATCACAGGCCTCATTTATAAATTAATAAAAAAAAACTTCCCGAGATACTTAATCAAAATAGTATGGGACATGATCACAAACAGAACATTCCTAATGACCGAGGGTTCTCATACATCGAACAAAGAATTCACCATAAAAAACGGACTCCAACAAGGAACTGTAAACTCCCCGCTACTCTTCAACATATACAACAGTGACATATTAAACCTGTTCGACATGAACAAATCTACCCACAAACGCTCCATAGCCTTCGCAGACGACCTAATCATCTACGTAACAGGCCGCAAAACTAAAACAATAAACACAGACCTCCAAGAACTATTCGACAAAATCAACGATTACTACCACACATGGAAACTAAGAATCAACGCAAACAAATGCGAAAGCATACTGTTCAAACCCAAAACCAGCGAAATCGGCCCAGCAGAAAGAAAACACTGCAAAAATTTCCAATTAAAAGAAAAGGCATCCGAAGAGTCAATCATACCGCACAAAAACTGCGTAAAGTACCTAGGCATAAACATAGATGACAAACTAAATTACAAACAACACATAGAAACCCAACTCGCCAAGGCCAATAAAGCATTCTGGAGAGCAAAAAGACTATTTTATTCGAAACATCTCAAGAGCAATGTAAAAACATTATGCTACCAAGCTCTAATTAGGCCAATTATAACATACGGTTGCCCAATCTGGTACAACATACCAGCAATGCTAATGGAGAGAATTCGCGTTTTCGAAAGAAAATGCATTAGAGCTTGCCAAAATGCGTACAGATCCGAACAGAGCGGATACAAAAAATATATAAAAAACAAAAAAATTTACGACCTAGCCAACATTCACCGCATTGACTGTCACATACTAAAACTAGCAAGAAATCATTTCGCACAAGCGTCAAAAATAAAAGAAAACAGCCTAATCTTCAGCGGCTTATACCCAAACGTACTATATTACAAAAATACAATGACAACAGGCTACATCCCCCCAGAAGCGTTCCTATACCTAGACGAAAAAAATTACCTCCAAGACCAAAACAATATCCCGATAATTTTCCACATAAAAAGAAAAATAGGGATAAAGACAATACTCTACGAGGAAAACTTAAACGGACTGACTGCAGACACCAGGTGGAGGTACAACATGGCCCTCCCCCAAAAAGACACTAAAGACAAACACAGAAAAAACACAAAAAAATATTGGTGGATTCCAAAACCATAAGAAAATATAAGTGAAAACTACCAATTCGACAAAAAAACCATTCCTACCACCGTGTAACCTAGATGTAAGTACTGTAAATATGTAAATACTGTAATCATTGTAAATAATATAATTTAACACCCCCTCTCCCCTTCCCTCTCATCCCCCCCCCAAAAAAATCCCACAACGCATAAAAGTAATACACCGAGGAGTCCTGTTTTGCGGCCAAGTTTCAGGACAAAATACAACACACACAAGAATACACAAAAATCACGCTCCAATGCGACTTAAACCCAAAAAACAAAAAAATAAACGCAAAAACCGAAAATCCACGACACATATTAGACCATGGCTACGTCGTACCGACGCGTATCGGTACTTTTGCCTAAACACACTATACTCAAATTCATTGTTTATTGTGAATCTCAGAAATGTACAAAAAATCAAATATTGGCTAAATAAACTAATTAAAAAAAAAAAAAAAAAAAACTCTTGTTGGCAGGATTGGAATCGTTGCCACGCATCCTGAAGCTGATATTGCAGTGTACTCACACACGTGGTGCGTGATGCGGTGGATGGCTCAGGGTCATCAATGCTCTCCCTTATGTACTTGACGGCAACTTCGAACTGTTTGTCGCGCCTTTTTCTTATGTTGTTGCTTTTTGCCATGGTCGGCATGATTAGTGACGTAATTAGAATTAAAACTTCTTACGTTCCTGATTTCTGACGTCCAAGCGTGTTGTATAATGGCGGTGGGATCACGTGGCACTGTATGTTCACTGTTAGGAGCACTTTTTACTGGCACGTGAATCCGGCTCGAAGGACCATGTATTTTCGTCCAGTCGCGGGGAGACGCGTTCGCTTTGAGACGCGTCAACGGGAGTCGTAAATTCCCGTTACGATGTACGAATCGACACCGCGAGCAGGGCGATCCCCTGATTTCAGTTACGATAATAGGGGTGGTTGTGTTGGAATAGCTGTAGTCTACAGTTATCTAGTATATATTTATTTATCACCATTAACAAAACGTGGGGCTTACAGAAATTATTTTTAGATCTTACCCGAGGGTTTAGGTGTTAGCGCGTTATAGCCCGAGAACCTGACTGACTGTCTGCTCTACTGCTCTTACTGAGGAAAACTCGGTGAGGGTGTGTTCTTCTGAACTAAGGACGCGGATTCGCTGTTTACTCTTTTGGGTAGAATAGTGAGGGTAACGATCCGCGATGCCCATTGGTTATGGCCAATGTTAATAAATACCATATGAGGAGAAAGTCTCCTGCACATTTGGCTCATGAGTGTCCTTGTTCTTGCGGAAAACCCAGCAGTTTCGCAGGGCACATCTGCTTTCTTCGCAATTAGCGAGGATGTGCAATTAACTAACGGACTTTTGGGACCTTCCATAAACTGGCGCTGTTTATGTGACTGTAACTGTATACGATATTACATAATGCTACATAACGATATACATCATTCCGTAATAGTATATAACGTTATACGTTGTTACGTAATGCTACATAACGTTATGCGTTATTACGTAATAGTATATAAGGTTATACGTTGTTACGTAATAGTATATAACGTTAGACGTTATAGGGTAATACTATATAACGTTATGCACTATTACATAATAGTAGATAACGTTACACGTTATTACCTAATAGTATGTATCGTCATACGTTATTACATAATAGTATGTAGCGTTATACGTTATTACGTAATGCTACATAACGTTATACGTTATAAGGTAATAGTATATAACGTTATACGTTGTTACGTAATAGTATGTAACGTTATACGTTATTACGTAATAGTATATAACTTTATACGTTATAGAGTAATACTATATAACGTTATACGTTATTACGTAATAGTATATAACGTTATACGTTGTTAGGTAATGCTACATAACGTTATACGTCATTCCGTAATAGTATATAACGTTATACGTTGTTACATGATGCTACATAACTTTATACGTCATCAAGTAATATTATATAACGTTAGGCGTTATAGGGTAATACTATATAACGATATACGTTATGTGGTAATACTATATAACGTTATGCACTATTACATAATTGTATATAACTTTATACGTTATAGAGTAATACTATATAACGTTATACGTTGTTAGGTAATGCTACATAACGTTATACGTCATTCCGTAATAGTATATAACGTTATACGTTGTTACGTAATAGTATATAACGTTAGACGTTATAGGGTAATACTATATAACGTTATGCACTATTACATAATAGTAGATAACGTTACACGTTATTACCTAATAGTATGTATCGTCATACGTTATTACGTAATAGTATGTAGCGTTATACGTCTTTACGTAATGCTACATAACGTTATACGTCATTCCGTAATAGTATATAATGTTATACATTGTTACGTGATGCTACATAACGTTATACGTCATTACGTAATAGTATATTACATTATACGTTATAAGGTAATACTATATAACGTTAAACGTTTTTACGTAACAGTATGTAACGTCATACGTTATTACGTAATAGTATATAAATTTATACGTTGTTACGTAATGCTATATAACGTTATACGTTATAAGGTAATACTATATACCGTTATACATCATTACGTAATAGTGTATAACGTTATACGCTGTTGCGTAGGGCTACATAACGTTAAACGTCATTACGTAATTGTATATAACGTTATACGTTGTTACGTAATAGTATATCACGTTATACATTGTTACGTGATGCTACATAACGTTATACGTCATTACGTAATAGTATATAACGTTATACGTTATTACGTAATAGTATGTAACGCTATTCGTTATTACGTAATAGTATGTAACGTTATACACTATTACATAATAGTACATAACGTTATACGTTATTACGTAATATTATATAACGTTATACGTTATTACGTAATAGTATATAACGTTATACGTCATTACGTAATGCTACATAACGTTATACGATATTACGTTATAGTATATAACGTTATACGTTGTTACCTAATGCTACATAATGTTATACGTCATTACGTAATGCTACATAACGTTATACGATATTACGTTATAGTATATAACGTTATACGTTGTTACCTAATGCTACATAATGTTATACGTCATTACGTAATGCTATTATAACGTTAAACGTTTTAAAGTAATACTATATAACGTTATACGTTATAACGTAGTAGTATAGAACGTTATACCTTATAACGTAATGCTACGTAACGTTATACGTTATAATGTAGTAGTATATAACCTTATACGTTATAACGTAATACTATATAATGCTATACGTTATAGGGTAATTGTATATAACGTTATACGTCATAAGCTCATACTATATGACGTTATGCGAATCCAGGCTACCATTATTATGTATTGCGTTATATGGTACAACGTTATAATCTATTACGTTATAACGCATTTAGTTATATAGTATCACGTTATATATTGAAATCTTTCGAAAAGTGACGCAAGTATTAAAGGAGAAAAACGCTGGATATCATACATGCCAGCTCAAAACAGAAAGAAATTACAAAATAGTAATCAGAGACCTACACCAAAGAACAAACAACGCAATGCATACGGTGTCGACAATAAGGACACACAAAAAATTACTGAGTGTCCCGGCGTGTGTCAAATGTGCAAAAAGCTACCTAACAAACTGCTCATACACAGAAAATAGAAACGAAGTAAAATGCTATAATTGTAACGGAAACCACCCAGCGAGCTATAAAGGCAGCGAAATCAGAAAACAACTGCAACGTGAACTATTTCCACCACTTCGAAGCAGAACATACAGCAACTAGATATTACGGAATCAGATCCAGCACCAAAGAATACAATACCTATCGAACACTAATCATAGAAACATCAACACCTTTGGTAGTGTCACTGTGATCTTGGAATATGGAATAATCATATTTTACATACCAGTTCGCATACCATAGCCATCAAAACTACAATTAAGCAGTAACAGCAAACCCGTGTGCCGGCATCCAGCGATAACCCCTCTACAGGAGCCAAAACCTTGATACAAAAATCCTCTCAAGTCAGCACTCGACATTTCATTCCTATTTCTGTTCTGTTCATGTGACATTCTGTACCGTTACTCTGTCAGTTTTGTAATAAATTGTGAAACAACTATCAATTGTTATTAATTGTAGTACGAATCTCTCACCTTACGTGTGGAACGTGAAATAATTTCGAACCGCCGCGACAGTACCACTTGAAGTAAAAAGATATTGTTTGGTCTGAAGGACCTTAACTATGAAAATGCCAAGATTCATGGAGGGTCCTTAAGATTATTGAGGGTACGCAATAAGGGTGTGTAGATATCTGGCAGGAATCTTGCTCGCGGCGTGGTGTGAGCTTTGTTAGAGAGTCGCCGGACATAACAAGCAGATGTACTTACGAAGGCGTTACCGAAACCAAGATTTCAATATTTATGACAAAAATTAGGTCTGAAAAATAAGAATAATATTAAAAAGTAATTGTTTGTAAAGATTTCGAGTTTTAGGAAGGGTGTTGAAGTAATACTCACTTCTAGGAAAACTACATCTTCTTTAGCGTTTAGTTTTCTTATTCCGCGAAGCTATTGAGTATTGCTTAGCTCTAAATCAATTCGAAGGGCCTTTCAGTCTCATAGCCTTTTCTAGGAACATGCTACGTACTGATGGTGCAGCGGGGTATAAACATGCCGGTTCTTCGTAATTATATAAATATCCATAGGCCCATTGCTTCGAAGCTCCATAGTAAAATAACGCTGCGGATCTGGATTACCGTACACTGTACTTGTACTTATACTTACTTGAATATATTTCCATTATACATTCATCCGCGCATTTTCACTCTCTATTTCGAGATAAACCTCAACAGCTTTTGATGTACAAAAAAAAAAGAATATTTAGAAAAATATAAATGTGTGTAAAAATACAAATGATATAATGTATGGTAATACCAAAACATTAATTTTTTCGATGCTTAAATTATAGATTATTGAAAGTAGATCGTTAAGGAAAGTAAAAAAGATTGGAAAAATAAAGAAAACCAACACCACACGGAGTTCCCAAGCGGTCACCCATCTAAGTACTACCCGTGCCCAGCGTTGCTTAACTTTCGTGATCGGACGGGAACGAGTGCACTCAACGCGGTTTGGACGTTGGCTGAAAAAAATGGTTTTGTTATTTGCTTTTGTTGGAGCGATGCTCACTTCTAAGAAAATCCTATATCTTGTTTAACAACGCATACTTCCCGAAAAAGTGGAAAAAAGCCAAAATAATAGCAATCACAAAAAAAAATAAAGACGGCTCATCACTCACAAACCTACGACCAATAAGTCTCCTCCCCAACATAAGCAAAGTATTTGAAGTAGTCATCAACAACCCCCTAACTACATTCTGCAAAAAAAAAAAAACATTATACCAGAAAACCAATTTGGCTTCCGACACAAACACTCCACACTACACGCGACAAACAAACTCACGTCAGACATCTGCTGGGCACTAAACGCAAAACAACGAGTAGCCGCCTGCTTAATAGATCTCGAAAAAGCCTTCGACACAGTCTGGATCACAGGCCTCATTTATAAATTAATAAAAAAAAACTTCCCGAGATACTTAATCAAAATAGTATGGGACATGATCACAATCAGAACATTCCTAATGACCGAGGGTTCTCATACATCGAACAAAGAATTCACCATAAAAAACGGACTCCAACAAGGAACTGTAAACTCCCCGCTACTCTTCAACATATACAACAGTGACATATTAAACCTGTTCGACATGAACAAATCTACCCACAAACGCTCCATAGCCTTCGCAGACGACCTAATCATCTACGTAACAGGCCGCAAAACTAAAACAATAAACACAGACCTCCAAGAACTATTCGACAAAATCAACGATTACTACCACACATGGAAACTAAGAATCAACGCAAACAAATGCGAAAGCATACTGTTCAAACCCAAAACCAGCGAAATCGGCCCAGCAGAAAGAAAACACTGCAAAAATTTCCAATTAAAAGAAAAGGCATCCGAAGAGTCAATCATACCGCACAAAAACTGCGTAAAGTACCTAGGCATAAACATAGATGACAAACTAAATTACAAACAACACATAGAAACCCAACTCGCCAAGGCCAATAAAGCATTCTGGAGAGCAAAAAGACTATTTTATTCGAAACATCTCAAGAGCAATGTAAAAACATTATGCTACCAAGCTCTAATTAGGCCAATTATAACATACGGTTGCCCAATCTGGTACAACATACCAGCAATGCTAATGGAGAGAATTCGCGTTTTCGAAAGAAAATGCATTAGAGCTTGCCAAAATGCGTACAGATCCGAACAGAGCGGATACAAAAAATATATAAAAAACAAAAAAATTTACGACCTAGCCAACATTCACCGCATTGACTGTCACATACTAAAACTAGCAAGAAATCATTTCGCACAAGCGTCAAAAATAAAAGAAAACAGCCTAATCTTCAGCGGCTTATACCCAAACGTACTATATTACAAAAATACAATGACAACAGGCTACATCCCCCCAGAAGCGTTCCTATACCTAGACGAAAAAAATTACCTCCAAGACCAAAACAATATCCCGATAATTTTCCACATAAAAAGAAAAATAGGGATAAAGACAATACTCTACGAGGAAAACTTAAACGGACTGACTGCAGACACCAGGTGGAGGTACAACATGGCCCTCCCCCAAAAAGACACTAAAGACAAACACAGAAAAAACACAAAAAAATATTGGTGGATTCCAAAACCATAAGAAAATATAAGTGAAAACTACCAATTCGACAAAAAAACCATTCCTACCACCGTGTAACCTAGATGTAAGTACTGTAAATATGTAAATACTGTAATCATTGTAAATAATATAATTTAACACCCCCTCTCCCCTTCCCTCTCATCCCCCCCCAAAAAAATCCCACAACGCATAAAAGTAATACACCGAGGAGTCCTGTTTTGCGGCCAAGTTTCAGGACAAAATACAACACACACAAGAATACACAAAAATCACGCTCCAATGCGACTTAAACCCAAAAAACAAAAAAATAAACGCAAAAACCGAAAATCCACGACACATATTAGACCATGGCTACGTCGTACCGACGCGTATCGGTACTTTTGCCTAAACACACTATACTCAAATTCATTGTTTATTGTGAATCTCAAAAATGTACAAAAAATCAAATATTGGCTAAATAAACTATTTAAAAAAAAAAAAAAAAAAAACTCTTGTTGGCAGGATTGGAATCGTTGCCACGCATCCTGAAGCTGATATTGCAGTGTACTCACACACGTGGTGCGTGATGCGGTGGATGGCTCAGGGTCATCAATGCTCTCCCTTATGTACTTGACGGCAACTTCGAACTGTTTGTCGCGCCTTTTTCTTATGTTGTTGCTTTTTGCCATGGTCGGCATGATTAGTGACGTAATTAGAATTAAAACTTCTTACGTTCCTGATTTCTGACGTCCAAGCGTGTTGTATAATGGCGGTGGGATCACGTGGCACTGTATGTTCACTGTTAGGAGCACTTTTTACTGGCACGTGAATCCGGCTCGAAGGACCATGTATTTTCGTCCAGTCGCGGGGAGACGCGTTCGCTTTGAGACGCGTCAACGGGAGTCGTAAATTCCCGTTACGATGTACGAATCGACACCGCGAGCAGGGCGATCCCCTGATTTCAGTTACGATAATAGGGGTGGTTGTGTTGGAATAGCTGTAGTCTACAGTTATCTAGTATATATTTATTTATCACCATTAACAAAACGTGGGGCTTACAGAAATTATTTTTAGATCTTACCCGAGGGTTTAGGTGTTAGCGCGTTATAGCCCGAGAACCTGACTGACTGTCTGCTCTACTGCTCTTACTGAGGAAAACTCGGTGAGGGTGTGTTCTTCTGAACTAAGGACGCGGATTCGCTGTTTACTCTTTTGGGTAGAATAGTGAGGGTAACGATCCGCGATGCCCATTGGTTATGGCCAATGTTAATAAATACCATATGAGGAGAAAGTCTCCTGCACATTTGGCTCATGAGTGTCCTTGTTCTTGCGGAAAACCCAGCAGTTTCGCAGGGCACATCTGCTTTCTTCGCAATTAGCGAGGATGTGCAATTAACTAACGGACTTTTGGGACCTTCCATAAACTGGCGCTGTTTATGTGACTGTAACTGTATACGATATTACATAATGCTACATAACGATATACATCATTCCGTAATAGTATATAACGTTATACGTTGTTACGTAATGCTACATAACGTTATGCGTTATTACGTAATAGTATATAAGGTTATACGTTGTTACGTAATAGTATATAACGTTAGACGTTATAGGGTAATACTATATAACGTTATGCACTATTACATAATAGTAGATAACGTTACACGTTATTACCTAATAGTATGTATCGTCATACGTTATTACATAATAGTATGTAGCGTTATACGTTATTACGTAATGCTACATAACGTTATACGTTATAAGGTAATAGTATATAACGTTATACGTTGTTACGTAATAGTATGTAACGTTATACGTTATTACGTAATAGTATATAACTTTATACGTTATAGAGTAATACTATATAACGTTATACGTTATTACGTAATAGTATATAACGTTATACGTTGTTAGGTAATGCTACATAACGTTATACGTCATTCCGTAATAGTATATAACGTTATACGTTGTTACATGATGCTACATAACTTTATACGTCATCAAGTAATATTATATAACGTTAGGCGTTATAGGGTAATACTATATAACGATATACGTTATGTGGTAATACTATATAACGTTATGCACTATTACATAATTGTATATAACTTTATACGTTATAGAGTAATACTATATAACGTTATACGTTGTTAGGTAATGCTACATAACGTTATACGTCATTCCGTAATAGTATATAACGTTATACGTTGTTACGTAATAGTATATAACGTTAGACGTTATAGGGTAATACTATATAACGTTATGCACTATTACATAATAGTAGATAACGTTACACGTTATTACCTAATAGTATGTATCGTCATACGTTATTACGTAATAGTATGTAGCGTTATACGTCTTTACGTAATGCTACATAACGTTATACGTCATTCCGTAATAGTATATAATGTTATACATTGTTACGTGATGCTACATAACGTTATACGTCATTACGTAATAGTATATTACGTTATACGTTATAAGGTAATACTATATAACGTTAAACGTTTTTACGTAACAGTATGTAACGTCATACGTTATTACGTAATAGTATATAAATTTATACGTTGTTACGTAATGCTATATAACGTTATACGTTATAAGGTAATACTATATACCGTTATACATCATTACGTAATAGTGTATAACGTTATACGCTGTTGCGTAGGGCTACATAACGTTAAACGTCATTACGTAATTGTATATAACGTTATACGTTGTTACGTAATAGTATATCACGTTATACATTGTTACGTGATGCTACATAACGTTATACGTCATTACGTAATAGTATATAACGTTATACGTTATTACGTAATAGTATGTAACGCTATTCGTTATTACGTAATAGTATGTAACGTTATACACTATTACATAATAGTACATAACGTTATACGTTATTACGTAATATTATATAACGTTATACGTTATTACGTAATAGTATATAACGTTATACGTCATTACGTAATGCTACATAACGTTATACGATATTACGTTATAGTATATAACGTTATACGTTGTTACCTAATGCTACATAATGTTATACGTCATTACGTAATGCTATTATAACGTTAAACGTTTTAAAGTAATACTATATAACGTTATACGTTATAACGTAGTAGTATAGAACGTTATACCTTATAACGTAATGCTACGTAACGTTATACGTTATAATGTAGTAGTATATAACCTTATACGTTATAACGTAATACTATATAATGCTATACGTTATAGGGTAATTGTATATAACGTTATACGTCATAAGCTCATACTATATGACGTTATGCGAATCCAGGCTACCATTATTATGTATTGCGTTATATGGTACAACGTTATAATCTATTACGTTATAACGCATTTAGTTATATAGTATCACGTTATATATTGAAATCTTTCGAAAAGTGACGCAAGTATTAAAGGAGAAAAACGCTGGATATCATACATGCCAGCTCAAAACAGAAAGAAATTACAAAATAGTAATCAGAGACCTACACCAAAGAACAAACAACGCAATGCATACGGTGTCGACAATAAGGACACACAAAAAATTACTGAGTGTCCCGGCGTGTGTCAAATGTGCAAAAAGCTACCTAACAAACTGCTCATACACAGAAAATAGAAACGAAGTAAAATGCTATAATTGTAACGGAAACCACCCAGCGAGCTATAAAGGCAGCGAAATCAGAAAACAACTGCAACGTGAACTATTTCCACCACTTCGAAGCAGAACATACAGCAACTAGATATTACGGAATCAGATCCAGCACCAAAGAATACAATACCTATCGAACACTAATCATAGAAACATCAACACCTTTGGTAGTGTCACTGTGATCTTGGAATATGGAATAATCATATTTTACATACCAGTTCGCATACCATAGCCATCAAAACTACAATTAAGCAGTAACAGCAAACCCGTGTGCCGGCATCCAGCGATAACCCCTCTACAGGAGCCAAAACCTTGATACAAAAATCCTCTCAAGTCAGCACTCGACATTTCATTCCTATTTCTGTTCTGTTCATGTGACATTCTGTACCGTTACTCTGTCAGTTTTGTAATAAATTGTGAAACAACTATCAATTGTTATTAATTGTAGTACGAATCTCTCACCTTACGTGTGGAACGTGAAATAATTTCGAACCGCCGCGACAGTACCACTTGAAGTAAAAAGATATTGTTTGGTCTGAAGGACCTTAACTATGAAAATGCCAAGATTCATGGAGGGTCCTTAAGATTATTGAGGGTACGCAATAAGGGTGTGTAGATATCTGGCAGGAATCTTGCTCGCGGCGTGGTGTGAGCTTTGTTAGAGAGTCGCCGGACATAACAAGCAGATGTACTTACGAAGGCGTTACCGACACCAAGATTTCAATATTTATGACAAAAATTAGGTCTGAAAAATAAGAATAATATTAAAAAGTAATTGTTTGTAAAGATTTCGAGTTTTAGGAAGGGTGTTGAAGTAATACTCACTTCTAGGAAAACTACATCTTCTTTAGCGTTTAGTTTTCTTATTCCGCGAAGCTATTGAGTATTGCTTAGCTCTAAATCAATTCGAAGGGCCTTTCAGTCTCATAGCCTTTTCTAGGAACATGCTACGTACTGATGGTGCAGCGGGGTATAAACATGCCGGTTCTTCGTAATTATATAAATATCCATAGGCCCATTGCTTCGAAGCTCCATAGTAAAATAACGCTGCGGATCTGGATTACCGTACACTGTACTTGTACTTATACTTACTTGAATATATTTCCATTATACATTCATCCGCGCATTTTCACTCTCTATTTCGAGATAAACCTCAACAGCTTTTGATGTACAAAAAAAAAAGAATATTTAGAAAAATATAAATGTGTGTAAAAATACAAATGATATAATGTATGGTAATACCAAAACATTAATTTTTTCGATGCTTAAATTATAGATTATTGAAAGTAGATCGTTAAGGAAAGTAAAAAAGATTGGAAAAATAAAGAAAACCAACACCACACGGAGTTCCCAAGCGGTCACCCATCTAAGTACTACCCGTGCCCAGCGTTGCTTAACTTTCGTGATCGGACGGGAACGAGTGCACTCAACGCGGTTTGGACGTTGGCTGAAAAAAATGGTTTTGTTATTTGCTTTTGTTGGAGCGATGCTCACTTCTAAGAAAATCCTATATCTTGTTTAACAACGCATACTTCCCGAAAAAGTGGAAAAAAGCCAAAATAATAGCAATCACAAAAAAAAATAAAGACGGCTCATCACTCACAAACCTACGACCAATAAGTCTCCTCCCCAACATAAGCAAAGTATTTGAAGTAGTCATCAACAACCCCCTAACTACATTCTGCAAAAAAAAAAAACATTATACCAGAAAACCAATTTGGCTTCCGACACAAACACTCCACACTACACGCGACAAACAAACTCACGTCAGACATCTGCTGGGCACTAAACGCAAAACAACGAGTAGCCGCCTGCTTAATAGATCTCGAAAAAGCCTTCGACACAGTCTGGATCACAGGCCTCATTTATAAATTAATAAAAAAAAACTTCCCGAGATACTTAATCAAAATAGTATGGGACATGATCACAATCAGAACATTCCTAATGACCGAGGGTTCTCATACATCGAACAAAGAATTCACCATAAAAAACGGACTCCAACAAGGAACTGTAAACTCCCCGCTACTCTTCAACATATACAACAGTGACATATTAAACCTGTTCGACATGAACAAATCTACCCACAAACGCTCCATAGCCTTCGCAGACGACCTAATCATCTACGTAACAGGCCGCAAAACTAAAACAATAAACACAGACCTCCAAGAACTATTCGACAAAATCAACGATTACTACCACACATGGAAACTAAGAATCAACGCAAACAAATGCGAAAGCATACTGTTCAAACCCAAAACCAGCGAAATCGGCCCAGCAGAAAGAAAACACTGCAAAAATTTCCAATTAAAAGAAAAGGCATCCGAAGAGTCAATCATACCGCACAAAAACTGCGTAAAGTACCTAGGCATAAACATAGATGACAAACTAAATTACAAACAACACATAGAAACCCAACTCGCCAAGGCCAATAAAGCATTCTGGAGAGCAAAAAGACTATTTTATTCGAAACATCTCAAGAGCAATGTAAAAACATTATGCTACCAAGCTCTAATTAGGCCAATTATAACATACGGTTGCCCAATCTGGTACAACATACCAGCAATGCTAATGGAGAGAATTCGCGTTTTCGAAAGAAAATGCATTAGAGCTTGCCAAAATGCGTACAGATCCGAACAGAGCGGATACAAAAAATATATAAAAAACAAAAAAATTTACGACCTAGCCAACATTCACCGCATTGACTGTCACATACTAAAACTAGCAAGAAATCATTTCGCACAAGCGTCAAAAATAAAAGAAAACAGCCTAATCTTCAGCGGCTTATACCCAAACGTACTATATTACAAAAATACAATGACAACAGGCTACATCCCCCCAGAAGCGTTCCTATACCTAGACGAAAAAAATTACCTCCAAGACCAAAACAATATCCCGATAATTTTCCACATAAAAAGAAAAATAGGGATAAAGACAATACTCTACGAGGAAAACTTAAACGGACTGACTGCAGACACCAGGTGGAGGTACAACATGGCCCTCCCCCAAAAAGACACTAAAGACAAACACAGAAAAAACACAAAAAAATATTGGTGGATTCCAAAACCATAAGAAAATATAAGTGAAAACTACCAATTCGACAAAAAAACCATTCCTACCACCGTGTAACCTAGATGTAAGTACTGTAAATATGTAAATACTGTAATCATTGTAAATAATATAATTTAACACCCCCTCTCCCCTTCCCTCTCATCCCCCCCCCAAAAAAATCCCACAACGCATAAAAGTAATACACCGAGGAGTCCTGTTTTGCGGCCAAGTTTCAGGACAAAATACAACACACACAAGAATACACAAAAATCACGCTCCAATGCGACTTAAACCCAAAAAACAAAAAAATAAACGCAAAAACCGAAAATCCACGACACATATTAGACCATGGCTACGTCGTACCGACGCGTATCGGTACTTTTGCCTAAACACACTATACTCAAATTCATTGTTTATTGTGAATCTCAGAAATGTACAAAAAATCAAATATTGGCTAAATAAACTATTTAAAAAAAAAAAAAAAAAAACTCTTGTTGGCAGGATTGGAATCGTTGCCACGCATCCTGAAGCTGATATTGCAGTGTACTCACACACGTGGTGCGTGATGCGGTGGATGGCTCAGGGTCATCAATGCTCTCCCTTATGTACTTGACGGCAACTTCGAACTGTTTGTCGCGCCTTTTTCTTATGTTGTTGCTTTTTGCCATGGTCGGCATGATTAGTGACGTAATTAGAATTAAAACTTCTTACGTTCCTGATTTCTGACGTCCAAGCGTGTTGTATAATGGCGGTGGGATCACGTGGCACTGTATGTTCACTGTTAGGAGCACTTTTTACTGGCACGTGAATCCGGCTCGAAGGACCATGTATTTTCGTCCAGTCGCGGGGAGACGCGTTCGCTTTGAGACGCGTCAACGGGAGTCGTAAATTCCCGTTACGATGTACGAATCGACACCGCGAGCAGGGCGATCCCCTGATTTCAGTTACGATAATAGGGGTGGTTGTGTTGGAATAGCTGTAGTCTACAGTTATCTAGTATATATTTATTTATCACCATTAACAAAACGTGGGGCTTACAGAAATTATTTTTAGATCTTACCCGAGGGTTTAGGTGTTAGCGCGTTATAGCCCGAGAACCTGACTGACTGTCTGCTCTACTGCTCTTACTGAGGAAAACTCGGTGAGGGTGTGTTCTTCTGAACTAAGGACGCGGATTCGCTGTTTACTCTTTTGGGTAGAATAGTGAGGGTAACGATCCGCGATGCCCATTGGTTATGGCCAATGTTAATAAATACCATATGAGGAGAAAGTCTCCTGCACATTTGGCTCATGAGTGTCCTTGTTCTTGCGGAAAACCCAGCAGTTTCGCAGGGCACATCTGCTTTCTTCGCAATTAGCGAGGATGTGCAATTAACTAACGGACTTTTGGGACCTTCCATAAACTGTCGCTGTTTATGTGACTGTAACTTAATGGTTAACAGATGTGGTTTATGGGGGTTCCTTGGGCCTAATACGGGTCACTGTGACGATGGGTAGGCCTAGGCGGCCTGACCATAAGGGATGTCGCGCGGACCATCTCACGCGACGTAACATAAATAATAATTCAATTTGAACATTTAGAATTAAATGTCACTAACAAGGAACATCACTCAAGTGTAACATACCGATTTTGATGAAATTTACTAGACACATATTATAGCAAAAATATTCAACACGTATTACTGTTATTTATATAATTTGTATAATATAAAGAAGGCGAAAACAACTGTCCAAAGTTGATGTTGAAAACGTATTTCCTAAAATATGTGGGAATTTATTCAAGACAAAGCATCGATGTCAATTATAGCATATTTGTATAAATCCAAACCAATTATGGCAAATGTCCACCGTGTGCGCCGCTTACAATAGAATGCAACAATACAAAACATCTTTGGGATGAGAATTTTTATTACACTAGAGGTAATAAAATTTTATCAAATTCGGTGTGTTACACTTGAGTAACGTAATGAGATAGTAAAATGATTGTTATAATATTTTAGATAAATAAAGATAATTTGGTTTTAGGTATTTGATTCAGTATTAAAACTAACGTATGACATGAACATACAAGAATTATATGAAAGCAAATAATTAGTCAAAAATTCATCATAAATATATACAATTTATTATCCGGCTTGCTAATCACTTTTTTTCCTTCAAATCTTTTGTTATAAAAAGTTAAAGATAAAGAGACCACTATAAAGAAAGAAATTAATCTCTTCTTAAAGTTTCAATGCTATCAAATTGTTTTAACAAACTATTGAAGATATTTAGATTAATTATAGCGAAATAGGAATTACTATAAAGGAATCTTAATTGGACATGAATATGTTAATAAACATAAGAACAATGGACCTCTATTTATTGAAACGATTTTTCCATCAAATACCAGAGCTCTTATTACATAAAAGTGAATTTTACACCACGAAAAGTTTTCATTAATTTAAACTAAAAGTAGTTGTCTATAACTTACATAAGAGTTATGTAACAATACATGCAGTTTTTGCAACATTGCATTACAGAAAAACGTAAATTACACGATGTGTTTATAAAGTATTTATATATTAAACTGTTTTTAAAAAATTATTTATCACTCCTAATATATATTTCTACTATATTAATATGTTAAAACATGGAATAAAATTTAAAGTTAAAATTTCTTCTAATCATTCAACCGATAAAGACAATTTGTTATTGTACAGATTGTATGCAACTAAATATCAAATTTTACTTGATAAACACATCATGTGTAACACTTTTACGTACAATATTATTGCATAATTGTCATCACCATTTTTAAGAAAAAATTAATTGTAATAAAAAATGCTCGTAATAAACAAAAGTATACGATACTGTTTGGTTCTTTGCTTCCAGAGCTTACTATATATCTCTATTGAACTTCTTCTAATAAGACTTCAGCGATACGTTCGTTCTTCTGTTTTTCAGTTTTACAATACTTCCTTAACGATCTATTTCGTAACAAAATCAAATGCTATGGAACCGATTTATTTTATACTATGGCTCTTTCCACCTATTATCTTACTTCACGCAGAAAAGTCCAGATAGTATCACAGTTTCTCTTCCGCGGTGAAGTAACTTACTATTAGATACAACAATTTCTTTACTTTTCCCCTGTAGACATTACAATTCTAGCAAAATGCCATTGGTCATGGGTACAACCAGAATATTTGTCGAATAATTCATAACTTTAAATACGATCAGCTTTTTTAAAATTTTGTAATTCTGTTCTCTATAGTCAGTGCAATATTATAAAATTTTATTTCAAAGTAACAATACGTAGAAATTAATTTCGCGAAATTAATGACACCTAAATATATAAATTCTAATATTTGTATACAAGATGTCTCAGCATTGGTGGTACAATCGACAAGGAAATGATTCTACGCGAAAAAGCAAATGGAAAATATAGAAAAAGATTTTTTCATATGATGCCTGCTTTCAAAAAAATCGAACTTGAACATATGTCAACTATATTTAATCTTGACTACTTTCAAGCTAGATAGGAACGAATAATCGATAAGAGGCTACTCTACAGATGAAAATAAGTTAAAAATGTAAAATAATATTTTTTTCGGAAAACTCTTCATTTCCAAGTAATTTGAAAATTAATCTATTACACCTGCACCAGGCCAATTCTGACCTGGAGTACGCGATGTATAGAGCCGAACTCGATGGTAAAACCGATACTATAAATGTATACTATAAATGCATACTTTAAACGTAATTTAATTAACTAGTGTCGAGCTAAGACGAAAGAAATTGGATTTTGCACACACATAGTCGACGCGCACACGGATAAAAAATAAAATTAAGGCTATAAGTCAAGATAAAAATTTTAAAAATGATAACTAAGATTAAAAATTAAGATTAAATTTTTGAAACGATAATTAAGATTAAAAGTAGAATTAAAATCAATTATTAGGATTAAAGTTAGAATTAAAATAAAATTAAGGTTATAAGTTAAGATTAAATTTCTAAAAATGATAACTAAGACTATTAAGATTAAAGTAGAATTAAAATTAATTATTAAGATTAAAGTTAGAATTAATCGTTAGAATTAAGGTAGAAATTAATTATTAAAGATCAAGTTAGAATTAAATTTTAACTATAAGAACTCCGATCGACGATTTTACGACATTGACAAGTTTCTTGGATACGGCTTGTATACGTTTCGAAGGATACAGGATGATTATACAACGACCGGCTACGTTAACGGACATTCTCTTTTTTATCAAACAAAAACAATATGGATAAGACAAACAAGGGAAATAAACTTATGGCTCAGGGGGTTTCGGAGCCTCCAGGCCCCGTCGGTGATTCGAGTAGCGTCCCAGGCTCGACCCGACGGTCATCAAGCGACTGGACGAACGACGAGGGGAATGTCGATCCCAGGGCCTCCTCTCGTTCGGTAACCACAACCGTGGACCAAATAGCAACCAGGGTTGCGAAGCAGGAGAATGGACCCAAGATAACTACGAGGAGATACTTGAAGTTCAACGAGGACATCGCGGAGATCATCGGGGAAGTCGGAGTGCCCACTCCAACAACGAAAGGAGCAACTCCGCCCGGCGAAAAGGAAATCCGAATCGTCAAGGAAGAAACCTTGAAAGGCGATAAGATCGTGAAATATACGAGAAAGACATCGGAAGAGGAGAGAGTGTTCAGGCCAACGAGAAGCCTGGCCAGAAGCCCGTTGAAGGGCGCGAAGGACGAGGTAACCAGCGCATCGGAGCTGGACACACCAGCAGAAATGTCGGATAGCGGTAGCAAGGTGACAGTAACAAGGAAATGCCTCAAGAGGAAGGCCATGATGAACAGAGCAACGGCCGAGGTTAAGGACGACGATGACGACAATATTGTCACATGCGAAATTCAAGCAACTATGATAATAAAATTCCGAGCGCCTTATCGCGTGTGACCGCCCTGTCAGCATCCGTTCCCAGGCGGCTGGATGGCATTCGGTCACTCTAGGCCTTTTTGCGAAATATATGTACGACCAAAGACTTCTCCCACTCCAACGAATAAAGGAATATAAATGCTCCCTTCCAAATCATCCAGCAGTCTAAAGAAAATTTCTTAACTAACTTAAGTACTAAAAAAAAATTGTATCATCGCGAACCGAAAACGATATTGTATAAATTGAGAAAAAAAAATAAAGAACTCAATCTCCTGTTCACAAAAAACAAGTTTCTTGTTTTTATCTTAATTTTTTACGTGACACGGCCGTGGACAGGCCAAATATGCCGGAGAGGCCGAAGAGGGTACGCAACAAGCCCGAAGCCATCCTCGTCAAAATAAGACAAGGTAAGGAGTGGATCCAGGTCTACAAGGAGATGATGGGTGCGACGGAGGCCCTAAAGGAGAGTAACGGAATCAGAAGGACCAGAGCAGGAGACATTCTGATCGAGCTGAAGGCAGGGAGCGACGTCAAAAAGATCGCGGCGGATATGAACATGGCCCTAGGCGGCAAGGTGAGAGCGTTACCAATGCGCGACAAGACCTCCGTCGAGATCAAAGATATAGATCCGCTCGTGAGCAAGGAGGAACTAGCGATAGACCTAGAGGATCAACTTGGGATCAAAGACAACAGCGAGATGGAGGTGAAAACTGGTGTAAGATACTGGATTACTGGAAAGCGACCCTTGGGTCAAACCCTATCGCACGGTCATGAATAGGTGTAAGAGCAAGGGGCCGGCGAACGATATGCCGATCGACATGGTGGAAGCAGTCCTAAACAGGCTGTTCACTGTGGAACACAGACCTTCTCGTTACGAGGGCTACGAAGAGACAACGGAGGACGAAGGAGGAAGCAATAGCATCGTAATCGACAAAGCCGACGTCGTTGACATCGCCGGAAGGATAAACACGGAAGGCCGTGGGAGTAGACAGTGTCCCAGGCGAGATCGTGAGGCTGATAGCGAGCCGGAGGAGCGAGCTCGTGACCAGCGTATTAAACATCACCGACTCAGGACGGATCCCTAAATGCTGGAAAACGGCCAGAGTGATACTCCTTAGGAAGCCGGGTAAGGACCCCAGATTTCCAAACGCGTACCGGCTGATAAGCATACTCCCAGCCTTGAGCAAGATATGGGAGAAATGCTTGAAGAGAACAATAGAAAAATGCATCGGAGTGGCAAAAAGGCCAATTCTGACCTACACATGTTCAGAGTCTATTTTCTTGGAAACTTGATCTTAAACGAAAAATATTATTCAACATTTTACATTTATTTCCGCACGTAGAATACCCTCCTGCTGATTGTTTACTTATATTCAAAAACAAATAATAATAATTTTCAAGAACAATTTTCTCGAAAACAAAGCATCAGATGAAAAGCAAATTATTCTATATTTTCCACTTATTATTTTATGTATTGGTTTTATTGTCAATATTAGGACACCCTGTATAATCTCAATATATAGATAATCGAACGTGATACGAAGTACATGTAGGTGAACATTCTATTTTAGAAAAATCAAATTGTAAAATTATCGTCGAGAAAAATGTAAACTCAACTCTTTATTTTCTATTATGTATTTGTCGAAATTATTTATTAAAATTACCTAAATAACTTCTAATGGAATTTTGTTAGATTTAGATGTTTATTAGATTCAAATGAGTAATTCTTAATCATAAAAGAATGAATTTAATATCAATTCGTAAGAAACAAATTGAAAGTCCCTAAAGAAGCGATAATCTTGATAAAAGAAAAGAAAAACGACAAATAAAAAAGCAAAAGAGTTTCGTATCTAGTAAAGAAACATTCGAAAATTTGGAAAACAACTCGACTTATCTTACACATATATGCATAGCTTTCCCATAATAAATGTGTCTACTTAAATTAGAGAAAGATATCAGAGAAACGTATTGTGAAAACATTTTGGTAATACCCATTTTACCATCTGACCACATCAGGCATTTTTTCGTATTCGAGACAGATAACACCAAAACTCAAATGCCAAGGTCTTACTTAAAGACATTCGTGATTAATAATTTTTTGGCCGGAAGACTACTCGGATTACAAGCTAGAAGCATAAATTTCTCATTTCTGAAGTCTTCAAGCTCACTTCATCGCACACTATGTACTAAATAAGCATTCACAAGTACATTTGCCAGTTGTTAAACTGGAATCGTATAAACGTTCAGTTTGCGAAACGGCGTGAAATAATGGAGAAAACAGTTTCTGTGGCTTAGACATCGAAATGAGATGCTAATATTCGAAATCATTTCTCTGAACGGACAAAATTGAAATCCATTGCGATTATATGTTCATTATAGATGCTAATAAAATTTCTTTGAAATATAAATTAAATGGACGTAGTTATACACTATATATGTATGCGTATGCAGTAGTATTTGCAATTTAAAACATACCTACATATAAATAGACGGAAAACACAATAGTGCGACTAGTGTTGAAAGCGCGTAATACTAACGTAAATATATGTAAATACATAGATATTTTGGAAGCTCGAGGTTGAAAACCTCGTCGCTTAAAACACAATATGTAACAAAGTTTTGTTCCTTTCGTACATAATATTTAGGCCTTACATAGGAATCTGTATTATCAGGTAAATTGAATTTAATGTTTCACCACGTAATAGAATTCACGATTTATATATTATATTATGTATCATATACTAAATATTTGAAATAGAGATATATACCTATACGTATTTGACTATATTCATAATAATACGTACATATATATTTGATAGCTGATACTCTCTATATTTCATAGAATTTTCTTAAAAATGTGCTTCTACGCAACAAGTGATACTTTTCATCGATTAAATTGACCTGAGGCCCTTCCTACCGTTAGAAATCTTTTACACATCGTTATCTTTTTCCTCTGTTTGCACGTCCACGCGCGCATATATTTAAAACAATATAAAATAGCATTTTCGAAAGAAAAGTAAAATTCCCTAGACGTATTTTAACAATTTAGTGGAACGCGCCAAACAATGCAATTGTTTCAAATGTAAAGGATGAATGAATGAATAAATAAATAAATAAATAAATAAATAATGACTTTTGATTAGCGGTCAAGTATCATTGAAATAACTCGACCAATGTCACTTGTAAAATTTGCAGATTATCACCATGATGTTAGAATTGGAAGGTTTTAATGCTACTAACGATACGTATGTAGGTATATTTAAATGTATATATACTACTTTCCTAAGTTTTTAGATTTATGCTCGAATTGAATATTTCAATGTCACTTAAATATAGAGTTCTCGTATACTACCCTGTGCTTTAGAATCTATAAAGACGATAAAATGCGAGGAAATTACATTTAAAGTTATTAACAAAGCTTAGATATTATCGAATTCTTTTTAAAACAATTTTCAAGTATTTGAATATCCATATTGGAATTTCAAATAGGCAGTAGAATTCAGTAATGTTGGTCTCTAATGCAGACGACAGCAATATTAATCTAGAAGATAAACGAATAAAACATTCTCGAAAGAAAAAACTTATTTCTTCCCAAATATTGTTATATATAATTATTACTGTAACAATTGCTTCTAATACCAAATAAATTACAGTAGTGATGAAACAAATGGATCGAGATAGAATTGAATGATAACATAAAGATATTCGTTCATCTTCCAGAAAAACCTATCTTATTTCTGCACTACCCAAATATATTGAACACATTGGCACTTTAATTAATGTTAATTAATTGTACAATTTTTAATATATTTGGTGCATATATCATCGCCCAAACGTTTAATCGCACCAAAGAAGTTAGAACAAAACTGAAAATCAAATCTAGCAAATTTAAAATATTTATAATACTTTTATACTCTGTGTTAGAAAAATGCATAATTCATAATAATTCGGTTAATTGATAAAATTTGGTTAAATCTATTAAAATTAGACTTTGGATTATTTATCATAGACATAATCTACTTTGGCAACGTGATAGAGGAGACAGAATCAAAGAAAATAGATGGAAAAGTACGATTTAAAATAAGGAAAAAATTTATATGTGCGAGGTGCAACAATATATTGCACAGAAGCAACGAAGAAAACTATATATGAAAAATAAAAGTCTTATTTTACACATACAATGACCGTGAAATCTCTGATTAACGGTATCTAATAATTTTAAAAAACGATATCTTTTAAAATACATACATATATATCCACAAATAGTTACTTCTGAAATATAAATATAATTTAATAATATTGGCTATGTATGTATTGATATCTCATAAACTATCCACCGTAAAAGTGAAAAAGACACATAATATAAAGGAAATTCCACACGTACTTCATTTGACTCTAAAATTTATACTCATTTTTAAATAATAATTGTTTAAAATGATAACAAAAACATTTAAATATTATATATTGTTTACTTATGAGAATGTGTACCGATTTATTATATGTATCAACAATTTGATTTTGTAGGGCTATACAATTGGAATATATGAATATGCAATAGCAAGAAGAGGAAACAGTTAAGCTGATTTTAAGATAATGAAGCACAAACATGTAATCACAACCATCTGTAGCGAATCGTTTATCATTTGGAAACATGTAAAGATGATCTATTTCATAAATATACAAAATATGTACATGACAAATTATGTGTATCTCTAAATATAGTACAAAAAGATAAACTATAAAGTTGTAACAGATTTTAAATATGCTGTAACAACAATAGACACATTTTAACAAACTTTGCAGAAAAAAATGAGTTCTATCCAGCATTCTACATATCCTGACCAACATCTTTTCTCCATGTTACCATTTATGTTAAAGTGCTAATTATATAATTGTAGTTGAATAAAAATTGGTCTACGTTAAGAATTCTGAGTAAAAAAAAATAGATGTACATTTACAAATGTCAAAGTAGCGACAGCAACGTAATAGCAAAATAATAATAAACTTTATAAAGAACATTATAAAAATAAATATATCGATTTCTGCACTCAGAAATCATATACTAAAACAAAATATTTCATAATTTAGAAATGAGTTATTATAATATAAATATGTACACGTTTTTAATATTATTATATTTTATATAGCGTATATTCTATACAGGATATATCTAAGATTAAACACCATCTTTTAGGTATTTTCGACAATCTACCAAAAAATTTGCTGAGCAAAAGTTAATCAGTTTTCAATGTGCTACACATTTGGATATTAAACATTTCCAAAAAATTGTTGACTTCTTTAAATAGCACCATATATTTTGGACTTCACAGAATTATAATTGACATCAAGACGAATTCAACGACCTACTATACTATCATCTTGAACTAACTTTGAAATGAGCTGAAAATCAGAAATTTAGTAATAGTACATTGTAACGTGTAATGCAAAACGGTATGATTGTTATCGTTAGATTTGTTTAATTTATTAGTTTCTGAATGCAAAGTCATCTCAGTCATTCTATAGTAGACCGTTGAATTCATTTTGACGCAAACTACAACTCCATGAAATTCAAAACATATGGTGCTCTTGACTTTTTTATTGGAAAAAATTTTTGGAAATTTTTAATATGCAAATATGTAGTGAACCGAAAACTTACTAACTTTTGTTCAAAACATTTCTTTGATGAATTATTAGAAATGTCTGAAAAATAGTGATTAATCCTAGAGGACACAGCCTGTATATGCAAATATTTTGCTGTAACTCAGGAATCAAATTAAAATTTGTTAAGAAACAAAAATCTATACTTGTTTCAAAATCATACATCTTTCATTCAAAATCATAACACATTAGAAAACAAACATATTTTATAATAATAATTAATAATATAACTATTAAGATCAAATTCTTAACCTCCTTTGAAATACGATTAAAGTTTTGGGCGGCATTATTTATTTATATTTCTTCCTTTCATCAAATTTGAATGTATAGATATATTTACTATACGCTCCATGGAGAAAGCGGACAGACTTGTGTGAAATGGTAATATACTCTGACAAACATATAATAGTTTGTAGGACAATTACTTTTTGAATGATAATTTGATTGTGTTCAGATAAATACTGCCAAATGTATTTTCTGCCCTTACTCTTAGATATATTCTACATCTAAATTATTTTGCTGACTATACCGTGACTTTATTTAAAGCTTTCTGTGGTTCCCACACCTACGTTATTTCGGATCCTGTCTGCTAATATTTGATAATCAAGAGCCTCATTGTTATAATTTAAATTACGTAATTATTTCAAAAGTATAGTTCCTTCATTTCAAAAAAATCCATTATGTAAACATTTTTTGATAATCTTGTGTTCGAAAGGATAAAGATGGCACCAATTTTAGAATCATTGAACTGATTTTTCTTGAGTACATACAAATTTCTCGATATTATACTTAAATAAATACAATAGGCAATAGGCAAGATATGAAAAGTACAAAGACTATATGAATAATTCTGCAAAACCATACATTAATATTCCATCACATTATATAAAATTGATGTTATAATACGTTAGAAAATGAATAAGTGTAGCAATAATCGATGCATCGATATTATAAATATATTATTAAATAATATTGAAGTTATATTTAGATATAAAAATTGTAAAAATATTTTTCAAATAGCCATATTGAAATAAATTTTAAAAGTAAGCTAGCACTTTTATCAATCAAATACATATTCCATCTTTTTAGCAGTTTGGAAATTCTTTGAAAACGATTTGGAAACGTGAAATTGAATTGTCCTTGATTCTAAAGTCACTAGATTAAAATCATTCATATTAACTATAATTCTCTTTAATTAAAATGCACTTGGTGCATCTTACTTTATGACCATTATATATTTGGTCACGATCTTATTTTCTCCTGCTTATCAAGTAAATAACTGATCCATATCACATTAAATACGATTTAAAAAATACAAGAGAAAAAGAAGAAAAAACTATTCCTTAAGTAATTCTGAATTATGCTGTTTGTGCGCTAATTGAAACAACGATTGCTCTTAACCAATAAAAGAAGTTGGTCCACTTTGCACTGAAAAATCGACGATACGATATAAAAGACACGAAATGATGATACTTTTACCAACTATCACATAAAATGCTGTCCGGAATGAAATAAAACGAGCATCAGAAATTATGTATTACACATTAGTAGGTGGGTCCATAGCACAAATAATAGATTTCATTACACTAGCAGCAGCTAAGGACGCGTAAGGCTGCCATTCCTTTATACGAGAGCCATCTTTATAATCAGAAATACCACGAATAACGGCAAAACTTTCACGACAATTACCCAAAATACTTTCGACTACAGCATCCATCTCTGCATCAAAGGCAAGGGCTCCAAATCGGGCTGCAAATTTCTGTCTAAGCTGATCATCCCGTGCAATATGTCTACCAGATGCTACAGGTGCTAAGTGAATTCGTGGACAGCCATTTGTTCTGGACATAAAAGAACATAATGATAAATGTTAACAAAAGGGGACCTAGCATTAATGACCTTTATCTTGACATATATTATCAAGGACACTCAGAAAGTTTTAATCGTCACTCGTTATTCTTCAAAAAGTTATTAGCAGAAATATATTACTACTACTATGTACATTGCATTCTGCCTATATGTAAATATACGTATGTGATTGTAACCGACGCGATAGTCGCGCTTATGTCCCAGTCTTCATTTCATAGAAACATCGTGTGCGTTGCTCGCTCGCTTGTAAAAATCTAATCCAACCCAATATCAATTCCACAAGCAAAAGAGACCCGATTTTTGACCAAAACTCTTTTTCCTTAAAAATTCCTTGCACACATGTAGAATTTAAATTGGATTGGACTAGATTTTTACAAACGAATAGAGCGAGCAATCAACGCGCGTAGTGTTTCTTTACCATACATTCCTTTTCATCAATCCTTTTTTGTTAGTAACCTTTTAAGAAATAACGAGCGGCAGCTAAAACCTTACAGAGATAACTCAGGAGAGTGTCCTTCACAGTATATTTTAAAGTTAAGTGCCCTTTGTCTACATTTACTATATTTGAAACAGAAAACACTGCTGAAAATTTTATAAGATTGTATGACTTTAAAAGAATATACATGTATATTTACTTAGGTCATAATTATAATTATATGCTGAAAAATAATAATCTTATATACTAAAAATGACATATTAAACAGCAATAACCTTTTATTCGCCGCATCTGCAGGTGCAGTAGGATGTGCAACTTCAATAACATCTCTTTCGCCAATAGCCATGTATAACTTATCAGACTCTGGTGGAGGTGGTTTAAAATCATGCTCCGTCTGATTGGTTAAAATATCTGAACCTTCCTTCAGGTACGTTTGCCATGGAGGATTTGTCTCATTCTCTGACTAGTGAGAATCATTAATAACTATACTAGATTCTTGTTACAAATTTAAGGACCCATGCAGACAAACGACTTTTGTCCACGCGATATCGGTGCGATCATATGCCTATCTTCGATGTACGTAATTGGGAAAACAGAAAAAGACATATGATCCAACCATATCGCGCGAGCAAAAATTGCTCGTCTGCATCAAGCGTAAAAGTGTAACAACCTACCTGATCTTTAAGATTAACAGCAATTTCTTGAAGACATAAATTTGGTGGGCAATATTCTTTGGTTTCAAAATGATAATCTCCACCCTCATTTGTCTTTGCACTTTCACAATAGACATAAATATACTTTTTATTAAGAGGAACAGGATAAGATATAACCACATCACCAAGTCGCACGTGTTTATTATAATCTGTATAATGTGGTACACCTCCTCCAATTCCAATTAAGAAAACGAAATCAACTTTCTGAAATGTACCTACAGAAAAAGTAAAATATTTGATTATAATCAAGCGTACCAATTATAACTAAACCAAGAAAAATTTAAATACTACCTAATAATCTGGTAGTTGTATTTCCTGCTGCAGTCATTGCTTCTCTTGTATGACCTACAGTTGGTAACTTTGTGCATACAATTCTGTGTGCACCAATATTACCTAATGTGTAAACATTTGACTCACCTATAACAAAAATAATCTTATTTTGCATCGAAAAAATCCTCTACCATTAGTAATTTTAAAATATGTGTATGATACATGTGCACTGTGCTACTATTAAAAAACTGGTATTGTATTTGTGTATGTATGATGTGACTAAATTGATTAAAAATGACTCATTCCATACAGATGCAATTGTGTTCAGTACCTATTACTAGATATAAATATAAGTAATTCATATATTTTTTCAGTATATCAAATACAAGGGCAGATTGAAAAGTTTCCGGTATGAGAATATCAATAAGAAATAAAGCGAAGACACCAAAAACTTATCAACTTGTCTTTATAATTTTTTTTTAGTTGAAATGGAAGAAGTGATAAATAACTATCATAACACATTTGTGTTTGGTATAAAAAATATAGTTGTAAAACTTATCATTTAATTCCTACACACCCTTCCTATTTTTAGAAAAAGTTACTAATTGAACTAACATCCCACAAATAATTCAGTTTTTTCCAAACATTTATATTCATGTAACCAATGTATGTGTAAACGTACATATAATAATAATAAAAAATGTATAATATATTGTTGCGTATTTAGTACTGGATTAATTAGATAATAATACACAGTAAAATGCATATATATATATATATTGCACATATTAATATCATTATATTATAAACTTATTTATATATAAAATTATGTTAAAAGCAACGGAAAATAAAATTTAGTTTTGTAAGTGTTAACTAGTTATTTGTTTTAAAAATGGAAGTAATAATTCAAAGAAGTTAATACCAGTCTTAAGTAGAAGGAAATAAAATGATATAACAGTATCTTTTATACAAACAAAACACATAAACAAAAAACACATGAACAAAAGATATAACCTGTGATAGTTCTGAACCATACCCATTTAGTCCTGGTGCAGACGTGCCTCTTTCATTGTTATGATTGTACTACAATCATATGCTTATCTTTACTGTTCTTAACAGATACAGCAAAAAAGGACATATGATCGCAGCAAGATCGCAACGACAATAGTCGCATGTCTGAACTGGGCTTTAATATGTGTGTGCTATAAATTTAACTTAATTTGCTAATATTGCTGAGAAAGTAAATGGTTGAAGATAAAGACATGATACATGAGATGATAATCTGAATGAATTTCATTACAACACAGCAATATGGCATGTATATTGTTTCTGCGGCATCGTCGAAGTAGTATTTCAATAAAAATATCTAATAATATGTATTTTTCACAGCGTAGTGTCATTGCGACACTTCCTGAATACAAGCAATTGGCAAGCTATAACGTTAAAGGACATTGACACGAAAGAGGAACTATATTACAAATTACTTTACCAAAACGACATGTCACTCGCGGTACTCCATCTGTCGCATCAGGTGAGCTTGCCGTACCTAAAGTTTCATGCATTTTCATATATATATATATATATATATATATATATAGGCAGTACATTTTGTACCTTTATCGCCAACTAATATATGATACTATAATTATAATACCGTAATGAAAACTAGTTAATACAAATTCTTTAATAAACTAAAAAGTGCCATAATTATACTTGAAATTCAGAATTTCTCATACATACATTAACTTCTAAAAAAGATAAAGAGACCTTAAATAACGTAAAAAAACGTAAATAAAGTCTGCTTTAATCTTAAAATTTGACAATATCATTTCTTTATATTTAATCATTTAATATTAAAATATTAACAGCAACCTGTATCTTGAAAATAAATTTTCATATCATATTATTTTATATTCCTTCTGCCATATAATTGAAGATTAATTCATAAAACCTATGTGAATAATTATGAGTTTTTAAATGAAATATATCTTACCAACAGTAGTATAACGAACAAATGTTTCTTTGTTTTCAATCATAGAATCAACGGCCAACTTTTCACAATACTGTGCAGTAATAATTGCTATAGTAGGTTGTTTTGCACTCGCCATTGTTGGCATTTGTTTTACGACCTAAGAAAAGGTAAAAAAAGAGATACAATAATTTTTCATATATAATGTCCAATATAATTATTATTAATAATTAATATTAATTAATTATAATTAATTTTATAATACTAATTAATTAATATTAATAAGTAATTAATATTACCACAAATAATTATACATAAAATAGTGCATTGATACTATACTATAAATTTATTGCAAAATAGTAAAAATAAAATTTACTTGAATTTGGGTATCTTGGTGTACAACTCTAGTAAAAGCTCCATGCTCCATCGCTTTAACAACACCCTTCTCTTGTAATTCTTTTAATTTTATTTCGACAGCAGAAGGATCCCAACCATGTTCTCTGCAATAATTACCACACATTGTTTACAATTACATTAATATTTTAGTGAAAAAATAATTAATACAATTCTTATAGTAAAGATCATACTTTGCTATATCAGTCACTGTAATTGGATTTGGATAAGCAGATTCAATAAGTTCCAACACTTTTTCTAAAGTCAGTTCAACTAGCTGACCAATAACTGTCTCATCTGTTGATACTGTCAAACAAAAAAATTAAATATTATCATATCCATTAATATATTTCATGATTCTGCAAAATATATATAAATGCTCATTAAAAAGTAAATTATTTGTGATAAATTTTTCAGTTTTTTATAAATAAAATGAACTACAGCCTTTGTGTATCTACTTGTGTGTGCTAAACATATGTGACATCAAACTTAGAATAAAAACGTAATTCATATTACCAATACTTTTTGTAGAATTGATGACATAGAAATGAAGTCTAAAAATTTTATATGGTAGTAAGTGACCACGAATACTATTTATAGACACATTAATGTTATACTAAGATCAAAGTAACAATAAAGAATATTGCATATGGTATAATAAAATCACTATGTATATGTTAAACTGTAAATAAATCTTCTGAAATGCTTAAAAAATATACTTTTTTACACATAATAATAATATTTTAAACATATTAATTGATTATATTATTTTCAAATGTATGCTATTAATTAGTTTTACATTGTGTTAAAATTTCGAATTAAACAAAATAACAATATTATGGCATTCATAATCATGCATTTATATTACAAACATGATATACTTCATGAATAAGATATGTACATATCTCTAATGGTGTATATCCAATTTTTCTTTTTAGTCAATCGATCCATATTTTATAAGAGAAGAAGCAAATTGAATAATCACAAATGATTGTTTTCATTATTAAATAAAATAAACACTAAAATATATATTAAATGTTTAATATTGGATTAATGCGAAAAAATCATGTTAAGCCAATGTTGTTATAATTACTACTATATTGCATGAACCAATAAAATATGTATTTACCGGTCAATGTGCAGATAAACAGCTTTTATATTTACTTATTTTTCTAAAACTTTTTGCACTATTTTTTCAACATACATATGTTTATCACTAGTTATCACTAATAAAGTAAATAGCAATAAATTCGATAAAATTAGAATAAAACTAAATAGATAAAGAAATTCTATGAGAAACTTTTCTTCAAGTTTTTGACCGGCAAATATTCAATTGTTATTGTATTTTATATAATAGCCTGTATATAAAATATCAAAAAACATAAATCGTAATAAAATATGTAATTTCTTCATAATCTCCAACCTGATTTCCAACTAATTTTCTTATATGGAAGAACTGTGAACAGTATATGACCAGTATCAGCTGTGAATAACAGAAATTAAAAATAACACATTTATTTCATATAGAATGAGCATGTGCATATGTACAAGTAACATGAGCAGCACAAATGTTAAATACACATTTCCTTTAGTTTCAGTTGTAATGTATACTTGAGACACACTCCTCCAATATCTTTCAATAAAGATCACTTAGTTCAATGAATCAAATCAAATAAATCTTGGTACTACTCTTTACTTTGAAGTTATTTTAATAATGTAAAAGAAGTATGTGTGTAAAATAATTTTCATGATTGATTAAATGAATATATTAGTAAATTTGTGTCTGAGAATATTTTTTTAATATTGAAATTAAACAATTAATACAGTTATGGAGTATGATTTGTATATAAGTAATGATGTTTTCAACTAGAACACTTAGTTGTTACTTGTTATCTTATATGATATCATTTACAAAGAAAAATATTACTTAAACTATACAAAAATTTAAATAAAACATAAATAAAATTAAAAAGATATTGGAAAATTAAAAAGAATTGTAATATTGTACTTACATGGTCTAGTTGGAAGATTAACTGGTTCTTCAAGCTGTTTTAATTCTACTTCTATCTTTTTAATTGTAGAATACTTATGCAACATTAGTTTCATTATTTTCTTGATAAATCCAACATAATCTGTAACAAACCCATATAGCTTACTGGAATTAGATATACTATAATTACATATTACTATAGTACTACTGAGAGAAATATCTGGTGACTCAATTGTACTATTGCAATACAGTGCACAAAAAAAGTTTTTATATTAGAAAATATTTATTTGTACTTTATATTATTTTTTAATCGTTTTATAGTTATAACAGTATTCTCACTACCTGAAACAATAATCTATATACTCTTTTAGAATGATAATATAAAAATAGATCATTGTTGTTTACCAATATGTAATACTTAACAAAATTAGAACTACCTTACACCTATATACTAAAATAAATCAATATTCTATATATAAAAACTTGATGGTTTAATTATAGATTATAGACACTATTATAATTTATACATTATCAACTACTTAAATAAATTTTACCTCTTGGAAATTCTTGAGGTGTAACTAATTCTCTGAAGAATTCTTGTGCCACACTTGGGTGTTCAGCTTCTGAAAGTGTATCTACAAACCAAAACTGAAGAGTTCTAGATTCTTGTGTATGTTTTCCACTTTGGGCACTCACTAAGAATACTCTGAATTGTAAGCAAAGATGTGCTGGATGAATTTCACCATTTGTAACTATAAAAATTTTATGATATATTTTATTAATGTTGTAATATTGGTAACATTTTATCTATTAGCATTGTTTTTAATATATTAAATAATCATAGAACATTATATACCAGCAATTGCTTGTTTATTAATAACTATTCCTTTGTGATCTCCTCCAGCAATATGAACATTGTTTTCATTTCCATTTTCTGTTGGCGGTTCTAAAGCCTGCCTTTCTATTATAATAGTTGTAGAATTTGCAGTCTTACATTTTGGTGTCATGACAATGTGTTCTAATAAATGAAACATAGAAAAAGAGAATTTGAACAAAGTTTATCAATATTTCACAGTTATACATGACAAAGTAGAATTATAGAAATCATATATCATTTTATTTAAATAAAATAAATATATCAAAATCAATATAAATTCTACAAATATACATATATGTTACCAGTTGTTCTTGTTACATATACAATTATATAAAAAAATAGTTTGTTATATTAAATTGTAACATTAAATTACATTTAATAAAAACTATTTGAAACAAAATCCTTATCTTTTATACACTGACCTGTTTTTTTATCATCCATTTCGAATCGTTCACTTTATCTGTTATCTGACACAAACAACTTTTTTATAGCATTAAATAAATAATGAATAACAAGAACACTTAAGTCCAACAAAATATGCAAGCTACGAACTTGAACTAGTCCACTCAACTAACGACAACGTCGTTCTCTGCTGTTCGACTTTTTAATCTCCTCCTTTACCATCCCACCACGGTTATCGGAGCTCGCGCCTCGCGTCTGTCAAAACGAAAACCTTATATAACCTCAATCTCTTTGTCCTTTTTAGTCAACCTTCCTTTCTGTGGACGTAATAGCGACAATCTTTAAAAGGTAATGTATAAAAGAAAAGATGCGCAAAATTTGTTAACACAAGAAGTAGGTGATATTAAGTGATCAACTTGAATACTCAAACTAATTATCGATCGAAACAGTGACAAGACACAACACATGCCAACGCCCTGCGCCATACTTATATTTAACTATGACATGACATGTATAATCTATATTTCAAATGCGTCATTTTTATTTTTCTCAAAATGAATATACTATCACTATGTATGTATGTATATATTTATACCATATCTGTAAAATATGACATACTACTTATATACTATATATGAGCATATGGCATATATATGTGCATATATATTATACATACATACAATTGTATACATACATACAAACAGTCTTGAAAATATTCGGACGATAGCATAACTTTAATTTTTAGGTTCTTTATCAGAAATAGATGCAGATAAAACAACAAAAATGTTTTGCAGTATATTGACATATAGTATATAGATATCAGAAGGTAAAAAACTTTTGACTTAAAACAAACTGTTGTTTCATGTTGAAAAGAAAATTAATTTGATATGTTAAAAATATCCGGACACTTTGTAAATTAATGTTAAAAAACTAACATAGCAATTTTTTATAAAAGTTTAATATTTTATTCAATAACATGTTTTAAGCAGTTTATTATGTTAAAAAAATTTTTTTAGTAATTAATGTTGTATTTTATTCCTCTATTACACGAATTTACCATTTTATTTTAGTACTTATTGTTGTTTTTTTATTAATTCTACAGTCCAGTTCGTTCCATAGGAATGGTTATATATACGTTATTTTAGTTTGATAACTTAAATTTGTGTTATGTCTTCTTATACTTATAAATTATAAATGCATTTATCTTCGGTCTATCTTGTAATGCGTAAGCAACAGTAATATCTTATGTCATATACTTTTACAATATTGTATGTGAATACACAAAAAAAGAAAAGATGCTAATTTATTATCTGTATTGGAACATAAATCAAAGAAAAATGTACAATTATATTATATGTTATATGTGCTATTGTATTATATGCAATATGTACAAATATAAAATACATTACAAATTTAAGTTACTAAACTAAGATAACGAGTTTTTTTACGCATGTACGAGCATATGTGAGAATTAGTAAACAAGAACAATAGACACTAAACAAAAATGATAAATTCCTTCAACAGAGGAATAAAATACAGCATCGATTATTAATAAAAAAATAATCTTCAACATATTAAACTGCTTAAAACATGTTATTAAACCAAAGGAATATCGAATAAATTATTAGACTTTGATATAAAATTGCTGCTTTAATATTTTTATCAATTTATAAGTGTCCGAATATTTTTGAGACATGAAAATTCATCTTTTTCAACATTTCTTTTAATATTTGAACAACAAGCTTGTTTTAAGTTAAAAGTTTCTTACTTTCTGATCTTTACATATTATACTCCAATATACTGCAAACCGTTTTTGTTGTTTTATCTGTTAATCAATAAGTTTGGGGTTCGATATTTAATTGATTGACACAGATTAGTTTTGTATACTCTGTGTTTTACTCAGATAAGAAACACATGGCGAGCGGGAAAACAGAGGAGAGTCGTAAGTAGTCGTACCAATCCTGCATGTAGAAACTAGTGATCATACCAACCTGACATTTATCTCAACATTATCTGTATTTATTTCTGATATAGGACATAGAAATCAAAGTTATGCTAAGTTCGAATATTTTCGAGATCAACTGTTTATGTGTGTACAAACAGTTCCTTCATTGATGGTAAATGTGTAAAGTATAGTTGCCATTATTGCTTAGATAAAATCTGATTAAGCAACCAATTTTCTCTTTTTTTTCTTTTTTTTTTTTTTTTGTTTTTAATTTATACTTTACAATCTGTCCAGTTGGACATTTGATAAATATTTCATACGAATTTAATTTTATAATTCTATGTATGCATTTATAATATTCATCATGTAACAATAATTTTCTTTACGATATAGTAATCTTATACGTATAATCACAGCCTTGAACCATAAATGTGTACATATATAATATTACTGTATTAACAGATATTAATAAATATAGTAAATCTAACCTCAATATTTCTTTTTAATTTCATTTAGTGATATTTACAATCAATTCCTCTGTAGAAATGATCAATATTTATATTTATATGTCATATGTCAAGCATAATATTTAAAAGTTAATAAAGATTTGGGTAAAAGTTTGTATACATATATATATACATGTGTTATACATATATGATAATCATATGTTAAATACATGTGCAATAATCCGTATTTATTTAATATTAATTGCAGGAGTAGTTGACCCACAGCACCGATAGAAAACAGTTAACATTCATTAGCAATCAAGCGGTGTACTTAGCATTAGATGTGGAATTATAAATGGAAAACAAAAAAATGTTGTGCCAAATAATTTTTTTTCTTATGATGTTAATAACTGATCAGACTCTAAATGATGTTTATTATTTAGTGTAAAATCTTTTTCTTCCTGATCTAGAGAATGACTAACACTATATCCTTTTGCAATTATTCTTTTGGAAAAACCACAACTTTTTTTTTAATTATTTTATTCTTGGTTTCCTTTCAATTGGTTGATTGGTTTTGTGTTTACAAAAAGTTAAGAAACACTTCATGAATCACACAATTGATATTGTAGGAAGGTATAATAACATAAAGTAATAATGTTTTGCAATAGCTCCTGTAATGATGAATTCTTAGATATTAGTAAGCAACTGAATATATAAGTGATACAAAACTGAGTACAACGAATTTGTTATTTTCAAGGATATAAAAAATATAAAAAGACCTTTGTGAGGCTTTGAAAGATAGTATATGATGTTGAGTTTTATGTACCACTTCATTAGTTGCAATATAATATTGTGTATTTGAATCAATGTGCATATTGTTAAAAATGTTCAATTTTGGTCATCACTGTAAAGAAATAAAATAAACTGCTTAGGTTCTATCCCTTTGTTTGTCTATATAAATATATATGTATGTACAATTTGCATAAAGTGTGCAAATTATATTTAGAATAAATATAAATCTACATAAGCAAAATGTAAGTCGAAAATATAGAATAAAATTTTCTCATTTGAGGCTTGTTTTCGAGAAAACCGTCTTGAAATACTTATTTGGTATATGTGAATTTGGCTAGTTACCGACTAAATATGAGCTGCTATGAGTAAACAATCAGTACAAGGTTATTTTACGTGGCCTCGTTTTCAAGAAAATAGAGATTGAATATATTTAGTTAAGAACTGGTTTGGTATACACGTACTTAATCAATTCTTAAAGTTTACTTTTGTAGAAACGAAGCGTGTTATGAAAAAATGTTGAGCTAAATTTTTTACTTATTTTCACAAATAGAATAACCTATCAATCATTAAATTCAAATATATTTGACAAATTTTGGAAGTCGATTTCTTCGAAAACAAATTTAAACGTCATATGAAAAATTTTATTGTTATAATCGAATTTCACCGATCTTGATAGTTGACCCACAGCACCGATAGAAAACGGTTAACATTCATTAGCAATCAAGCGGTGTACTTAGCATTAGCAGTATCGTATTGTTTTCAAATCATGATATTGCATTCATTATATTGTATTCTTATCCTTCTTTAATATCATTATTATTGTCTGTACGCGAATAAATGCATTTTTTAATGTAACATTATTCTGTATCTTCGATTTTTCTTCACATAGAAACACCTACTTGTTGATTGTACCAACAACGACACCTCGATGCCTGTATAACGAAATTGTATTAAAAATAGTGTATGGAAAGGCAATTAGTATAAATTAAAATATTGGTAAGATTTTTTACGAACAAGAAAAGTTAACACTTATATGAATATGAGAAGCATATATGAAAATATTTGTTTCATAAAATATCGCTGATTTACAATGCAACTGTGATGCACAGAAAGTATGGTCTATATTTATAAGATTTATATTTTCTCTAGTTGTCTAAAGATGGCGTTTGTCGAAGTTAACTGCCTTTATATTGCTCAGTGGAAAACATTTTTTCCATTTTTTTTTGCTGTTTCTTTCTCTCATACATTTTTTTTTCTTTTTTCAAATTTTTATATTTTATATCTCATTCTTCATTTTATCTTTCTCGTGCTATCAGTATACAGCTACCCTCACTACGGGTACCCTCCAAACACAGCTTGACTTTAATATTCTTATGAGAACCCAGTAGTTTCTGCGTGAGTAAAGCCAATTATTACCATATATGATAATTCTTTAGAAAAAACGGCAGACCCGCTAGGACTCGAACCTGGAACATTTTGGTAAACGATAACTGATCACGTTATGTACTCGGCATTGGTCCGCCTGCATAGAAAGTTATTATACAAATGCATACAAATATTGCATACAAACCATTACTATTTGATGAACTTTGCTTTTTGTTCTGCGATATATGAACTAGGAGCGAAATTTGAAATCATCTGTACATGAAATGTGCAACACTTCCGAATTTGTTTAATAATATAACACTTGTGAGTATCATGGTAAAAGAAACTAAAAATCGTTTCTCATCTTCCTCAAACTCATCACGACCCGAGCATGTGGATGTGACGCGGAAAACAAGATTGTACAATTTGTAAAAGTTTGTTTAAATATCGAAATGTGAGATATATAAACTCATCCTAGCTAGAGTATGTAACATCTTCCCGAATGAATCATTTTCGAGTAGATAAGTCTAACTCAAACTTAAGCGACATCCAACGTACATCAAAGTCAAAATGTTAAAAATATTTTCATATGTACATACATTTCGTACGTATATCCGTCGTCGTGTTCCAGTCTCCAAGATATTCTCAAAAACTGTCGGTACGAAATTTCGGTATGATATTTTTAAAATAAAAAGCTTTCGTTGTTGTATTAGTATTTCTTCACCGATAGGAAGGCGAAAGCAGCTCTTTTGAATGACTGTAATCTAATCAATGTTTATTTTTAATTACACTTCTCAATAGGTATCTAATTTTGCAACCTTCAATAGGATATTCTTGTAGATTTTTGCGAGCTAAACGCGAATCTGCAGTTTTTTCCCCCAGAACTCTTAATTTTCAAAAAAATTAATTTTGAAAAAAATTACAAATTTTTAAAAATTTTCTACTTTCTACTTCCTACTTCTCTACTTTCGCTGTTCCCTCAACTATCCTTTTCTATGTCGTCATGCGACGTACAACTGACGTATATGGACTGAGCACTCTTGTATTATTGTTAATAGATTAATATTATCTATCTAATCTACCTATTATCTATCTCATATTATCTTAATCGATTTTTTAATCGGTTGGCCTTGTCGTTGCAAAATAGCTAGCTAAGGAATCAGGTTAACATTAAGTTCCATACTCGCACGAAAATACGACTTTTTCGAATAGTCTCACATCCATTCATCCTCGCAGGTTCTGTACAGTGTTCACTTGCGTCGAATACATAATAAATTTGAAATGACCGCAAAAATAAAACCCAAATGAATTCATATTTCAATCTCACCCTGTAAAAAGAAAACGAGGCGAAAATCCATTCGCAAACTAAAATATATAGAGCACATGTCCATATAACCTTTTTTACTTGTATATATTAGTGTGTAGTGCACTTCTGAATCACCCTATGTATACGGTATTTGGCTACAGGTGGAAAAAATTCAAGAAGTGTGTTACGTCGAGTGACACTCTCCTCGACCGGACCACCTACCGCGGGCAGGCTGGCAACCAGATGTCCGCACAATATCGCGGCGCGCCTTCAATAATCTCAAGGACCCATCCTTATTGTTTATTTCGGAAATATTTGTTCCGTTACGGATGGTGCTGTTGCGTCGCGAGGTTTAGTATGGATCGTGTTTCTAACCGTCGCCAGCGGTCCTCCGGCGTCGTATATCAATACAATGTATCGACGAATGTATGGTTGCCGCCTAGCCGCGAATTCCAGAGACTTCGAGTGATATCTGGTTAGTTTCACGAAGAAGTTGGCCTACGTGATCATCGGCACGTGCGGTGGCGTGATCCTAGGGTAGTGGAGGTTGTCTCCCCGAAAGACAAGGAATTGGTCTAAGACAGTCAGTCGCAATCAAACAGTTTAATTCATCAGTCACAATCGAACAGTCTAACTCATCAGTCGCAATCTAACATTCTAACTGATCATTCGTAGTCAAAGACTCTATCTGTACAGTCGCATCTAAATCAGTCGCATTTTACAAGGTCTCACTCGAACATTCTAGCGGTAACTTCCGATACGATTAAAACCAATACTTTCTGTACAAGTTGTAAGTGTTAATCTGATATAAATATATACATATATTCTACAACTGTAGAATATAGTTGCATTCATTTGAACCACCCCGGTTATCCTAATCGAAACACGGAGAGCGACCATTTCGCGGCGTTGATTATCCGAATCGTAGCGAAAATTTACGCCTCTCGCTGACACGTTCCCTCAAGACCACGTCTCTCCGCGAACGGTCGTAACAAAGTGATTATTGACGCTAAAATAAGATAAAAATCAAGAATAAAAACAATGCGTTTTCGGTTTTGTTTCTTTAGTTATTGACAATTAAAAATTAGCCGAAATACCCCGTGCGAGAGCAAACCTCTTTACACGAACGAAAATAGGTTAGGCTAAGCAATGGGGTATACAGGAATCCTCAAATCGAACAATACATGGGCACCCTCATGCAAGTCCTAGAGAAAAAGATTATGATATTTGACGACGTAAACTGTCCTGCGCGATGTTTTTGTAAGAAAAATCGTAGATTAAACATTGTACCTGCCTATTTATTAAAATCTCTAACAGCATATCATCAAAAAGCGCATCATGGAATTTTCGAATTTTTACATCTGTAGCCGAACACCCTGTGTGTATATAGAATTATCCATTTAACTCTCATCTCGCACACTGGGAAACATAAGAGGATGGAAAAAGTATATCATGTATGCTTACTACACAATCACATGTCGTGCGCCATCTATTGTTAGAAATTGCTAGAAACATAGTTATATCAGGTTATATGTATAGAGTAAAAACAATTAAGGCATTGAGAACGAGGATAAAGACTCTAATTAATTACAAACAAATTAATTTCTATTTTTGCTGAAATCGTGAAAAAGCTAATTACTCTCCGATTTCGACGATTTTTAGGTATGTTGTAAAACTCAACATTTTGAAAAATGGTTATCATGTTTGTAAAAATGTGATATAAAGTTAAAAACGAAATATCCCCATCAAAATAAAAAATGGTTTATAATGTTTACAAAAATGCGAATAATTAGCTTCGTGAATGTGTAGGGACATGAAATCATCTGCCGAAAACGAGAGGCTCGTTTCTCTTTTTATTCTATTTATAGCGATGAGTGTAAGTATTATATTCAATTCAACTAATAAAGTTGATAAAGTCATAGACTTTAAGTCCATACATGACTTTGTGATAAAGGAAAGGAGTAAAAATCTGTGGTAAGAATATCTCTCTAGTTATATGTTATATGTAGTTACACGGTTACACTACTAACGGCATATGTATACGTATTTATTACATCGTGTTTTAGAATATTTAATGATTTGACGACAGCAGTTAAATTTTCGTACGAGATAAGTTCAATTATACATCAAATAAAAATGTATTTATCAACTTATATTTTCTACTACGATATAACGAAAATGTTATCAATTCCTGAGATCTTTTTTATACATTATTTAAACGCAATCTCCCTAAAATAACCTTTACTAATCCATATTATCATAACAATTATTTATGTAACATAAACCACATTGACGCTTTTATGAAGATTTAATGAAGAAGAAAAGTGCAAGTATGTATATAGCGTGTGGCACGTATGAATGAAACCACTTTGATTACTGCATAAATAACGATTTTAATGAAAAATGTTTCAGATAATCGTTGAATGGTTTCAAGGAGAAAATAATTTGACGTAATTAATTTTTGATAATCATTGTCCTTATCACACACCGATTTCAATGATTTTTTGATATCTCCTCAAGGACATGATTCCTAACAATTATTTTCAAAATTCTTTTCACACGTCATCTAATCAACTAATCCTTCTAACTCCTTTAAAAAATTCTAATTTTGGTCTGGTTTTAATAAAATTTTTATGTTCATTTAAATACTTTCGTGCGGCGCTGTATATACTATAAACAAAAAACAAGAGTTAAGTTTGGATCAGATCATGGCAGCCGGCCGTCGCAAAGTGGCTGGCAATAATTATAGGCAGAATAGTGGTACCGGCAGCTTTTGTGCGAGAAAATACTAAAAGCGAGTTAAGGTAGTCACGTTTATAGCATGTTCTATAGATTCGGAAATGGCGAATTCGTGTGGTTTTACTTCGACGTTCGTCCACGTTGACGATTGTACAAAGAATGTTTGAAAATATGTACTAGGCATCGCAATCACAAAACGTTGAGGCTCGTTAGCCCACGTCACTGTACGGGCAAGGGCTTAACTTATGACACCACCAAATGTTGACGCTTTTTCTTTCCATATCCAAGAATAACGAAGGCCAAGCTACCGTCCCACGCGTTCGAACTCACATTTTCTTACATTTGCGAATATCTCGGAAACTGGGGCTGACCGATGATTCGGTCATGCTCCAAACAACATATTCTAAAACAAATAGAATCGGTGCAGGAATGATTTATCAACACGTTTGCTGGAAAGGTTGTTTAGAATCATGGACAACATACAACATATGAAGTTAAACAACTTTCATTTAAAACGTTTTTATCTTATTTCGGATACAGAAATAATCACGTGTACATATTTAAAACGGACACACTATATTCAAATATCTTTGCTTTTTCGTATTTGTCATCATGCAGAATGACAAACGGGAAGCAAATTAAAAGAACGAAAGTATTATGTATATTATAGATTATAGATCTTGGGTTTCTTGACGAAAGCATAGTGGCTAAATCTCATCCTAGAACGTAATTGTCACATTTCAGTTACTCTTTTTCTCTATATTTATATCGAGTACTGTCTATGCGAGTGTCACACGCTCAGAAACAGTAATAGGGTAGACAAAAGATCCTGCACGCCACAGTCATCGAAACAATAATCAGATAGTAACAGAATAACCGCATTTGATTGACATCCGACGATAACCCCTCCAGAGAGTATAAGAAACCTCCCAAATCAGCACTCAATATCTTTTTGTTATAACACTCTGAACCGTTACTCTGCTGGATTCGTACAATAAAATTTTGCTATCATATCTAAAGTCCGGATTTTTAGCTTACTTGTGGAATGTTCGAACTACGACGCGAGATCACCGGTGATTTGTCAATTTCATGGTTTTTCCTACGTGACACACGCGTTCATTAGACGTCCGCGATCGTGGTCATGTACGCCTTCTCTACTACTACTACTATTGTTCTCAGTATCTTCGATTGTAGCGACTCTAGTTTATTTATGTGGCTCACTGCCACAGTTGTATTCCGTTCTGTCCAAAGTGGTTTTATTATCGTTTTGTAGATTTTTAATTTATTTTTTATGCTGAGTTTAGAACTTCGACTAGTTAACCAGTACATTTGTCTTCTTTTAGTATGTTGCTTCCATGTAAGTTGTGCGCTAAGTGGAGTCCTAGGTATTTAACTTACCTTGTTTGTGTTATGTGCGTTCCATTTAATTGGATATTTGGTGGTTTCCGTTTTCTTAATGTAAATGTAATATGGTTGCATTCACTGGGGTTTGCTTTTATTTGTTTATCTTGTAGCCATTTTCCTATTTTTGCGATGTGCTCTTGTAGTAATATAGCTGGTATATCTGGATTATTATGCCTGACTAGTACAGCCGTCGGTCATAGATATGCAGAAAACTGACTTGCTTTGTCTCTGTCGTAACCGCTTTACCACATTGATCTTCTGTATGTTCGCACTCACCGCCTTTGATGTAACGACAAAAACTCGATAAATGATCGATGGGTTCCTTCTGTATTTTTGGATTACCTTTTGACACGCAATGATGTCACAGCAATGGCCGTCATATCAAACAAATGATATGTATGCACACAATTATGATACGCAACGACTTTTAAGCAATAAATACATACGTTCACTTCTGGAGCTGGATATCATAAATATAAATATAAATATAAATAATTAATATTAACATGACGAAAAAATTTTCCACCGTAAAATGCTAACTATACATAGATATGTTTGACTATCAATATTTAATAGGAATCAAGAATTTAATGATTTTATTTATGTATTTCAACTTTTCCAAAAGTTTGTTTGTTCGGTACTAATAGGTTTTCGACATAAATATGTAGGAAACAACTTTTTATGGGAAATGTCATGACAGATTGATTAATGTATTAAAAACTATATAGTTCCATTAAAAAAAATGAAGTTGGCTTTTGTCAGATTTCTGAGCAATCCTTTACGACATTTCCACAAAGAGCATGTATTTTTAAATTTTCTACTTTTGCCTTTCCTTATTACAATAGAAAATACCGGGTCATAATCGCACAGAGAAACCAACGTAACGTATTCGGCTACAGGTGTAAAAAAATTTATAGGGTGACTTTTAAATCTAAAATAAAATGGAAATCAAAAATAAAAAATTGCATTTTCGACTTTACTGTCTTCAAAATTCCACGAGGCTGTTCTCAATGTGCTGTTACAGACTTTAATGAGTAGGAAGGAATAATGTAATAATATAGGTATAAAGTAATCTATTTTTTTTGCAAAACATCGCGCAGGATGGTTTTCGTCTTCAAATGTCAATTTTTTTCTGTGCAACTTGTACGAGGTAAGCTGCTGTCCATATATCGTTCGATTTGAGGGTCTCTGCGCGCCCCGCTGTTTATGTTAACCTACTTTCGTTCGAGTAAGAAAGTCTCTCGCGCACAGGGAAATTTCGACCAACTTTTAATTATCAATAATTAAAAAACAAAGACGAAAACACAATTTTTCTATTTTTAATTTTCATTTTTTCTTTTTTTTTTTTTTTTTTAGAGTCTAAACCTGTAAATTGATTGTGAATGCATGTCTGCCGACAATCGTCAATATAGGTTAGATTTTTATCCACGGACTGTCTATGAATTAAATTTTGTCTCTAAAATACACTAAAAACTTTTATATTTCAGATGTGATATCACACGTATGGTGTGAAACATGATGTATTATAGTTTCTATTCATCGAGTATTATCAGAAGATGCAAAACAAGTTAAAAAGGATTGATCCCAGAAACGAAGTTTAGTCAAAAAATTAAAGCATCCAATAAAATAAAATGCATCTGTCATACACCTGTTTACTATTCCCACTCATAGATTAAAGTATGTCGACTAAAATGAGTTTTGACGATTCGGTAATGTTTGGTAATTTGAGAAATTCGATATTTGTTTACAGCGTTTATAGCAACCTAATAGCTGGTAGCTAGCAACTTCGGCTCACTTGATTCCTTAGGAACTGACAAATTTATAACATTTTACAACAGTTGAATTCGTATCAACAAACGCTACAACAGTACGTACTAAGAAAAAAATGTGATTCAATGCGACGATGAAAAAATATCCATGCTAGTACAATTGACATGCCGAATATCAAGAGTTAATATTAAATTTAAATGGTGTATGGAAAACATATTAAAATTGTAGCATCGTTCCATTGATCCATAATCATTTGAAAGAGAATATTCTTTTTTCTCTTCCAAAAAGAATATAGTAAACAATTAATTTGTCTTTCTTAAGGAACTTACAATTAGTTTCGTTATTGCACGTTTCTTTTATCCTCATATTTGTCTATCTCGGACAGGAAATTTTTCCGTAGAACCATACAATTAAATAGGTTCTTACAGCGTGGAATTCAATAAGTTCTTATCTATGCTAGCGTGCAACCAAACGGGGCAGACCCTTTATTTTATAAAATCTTGTAATGATGATGTATTACGTTCAGCACTTGACCGCCTAGTGCAGCACTAGTCCGGATACAATCAGTACCATAAGCGTAGGTACTGCCATTTTCTCTCTGTTTGCAGTTTATAAGATATACATATAACTATACTTCTAGCTCATAGATGAGTTACGATATATGATTGTGTAGTAAGCAACATAGGAGAATTGTTAATTGTTGCCATTGTCATACGTTCCCGTGTGAGCGGGTTCTGTGTTAAGTGGATAATCCTGTATTAAACATATGTATATATATGCCCTAACATAATCAGAATAAATTTATTTGTATGGTATTTCTTTTATATGTCATTTTAGTAATGATTAGCTAGTGAGCATGAAAAAATATGCGCGAAGATTTAAAAGAATAAATTAATTTATTGGATCATACTTTAAGGATTGCGTAGTAGAATTTGATTCGTGAAAGGCACAAATTTCTTATCTCTTGATACTAACGAAGTATGTATGTACATAGTTAACACATACAGACAAACTGGCTATCTGATTTGCCAGGACGTCAAAGCAATGCCACGTTCAGGGCTTTGAAGTTGAGTCAGCATGCGTTCTTGTTGAGGAGGATTACGTCGCATTCAACCGTGTAACTTCGTAGAGCGCGCATCTCGAGTCATTCCTGGGTCTTTTTATTCCTATGTTAAACTGTTGTTTTGATCGTTTTCTTTATGTGGATAGTGTCTGCAAATAATTAAGTTCAAATTGGATAAATAAAACTAAAATCCTTATAAAATAGTGTTCGGTAAGTAGATAATATTTAATTTTATTATGTTCTGCATATAAAAGTTCTCTTATTATGAAGTGATTAAAAGTGCAGAGATACACATTAATGTCTTTATATAATAACTGCTTTTCATGATCTCATTATATAACCTATGTTACAAAATGTTACAAAAAACTAATGAAAGCTAAAGGAACTTTGATGAAAAAAATGTTGATGAATTTTTTTTTTATACTCAATGTTTTAGTATTAGGAACAAATATATATCTTCAACTGCATATATCTACTATTATAAACATTTTTTGTTTTATGAACTGAATGTTAAAATAATATTTAAATCGATCGCATCATTATATGTTTAGTTTTTGTCTAATTTTGAAATGAAAATATAATAGCAAAAAGGGCAATTCTTGATTTCCTGATAAAGCATTATGTGATACGATAAATCATTCCCGGAATTTCTGATATACGATTTGACAAATGTATCTTTATCGGTCAACAGTGCGAATTAACAGAGAAGTTATGCCAGATCAGAATCGAAGATCAACTTGCATTATAGTGTAGTTGTGGTTTAATTAGATCAAGCAGTAAACAATCTAAATATTAAATTTCATGACTGATTTCGTGGAATATGTTGGAATTGAAATTTTGGTGCAAATTATACTGATTCGAACGTTCTTTTTGTGTGTAATTGTCGATCATTTTATAATTACATACAATAATGTTTCTCTTAAATTTCGTAGTTAAACTTCAACTTGGGAGATCAGAAATTATTGACTTTCTTTTATATTGTCTAATTCTCAACGAGTGAAATAAAAAATGCAAGTTTTAAGTCTAGGAATATATCGGTTCAAAAGTTATGCGTATATTAAATCAAGTTATTTACCAATTGTCCAGCTGGACAAATTGTAAATTAAATTAATAAAAAAAAAGAATTAAATAAATAAAATACTTATAAAATAATAATAAAAATAATTAAATAAAAGAAATGTTAAATCAAGTACTTTTAACGTAGTTTTCACGTTACTTTAACTTGTTACGTGTTAAAACCTAACCCAATTGTGCATCTGTTTCCAGATGAAATTTCTCCTTTGATTTCATATATGTATTACTTTTGACCTGGTGGTTTCCAAAATTAAATAAAATAGACCTAATAAAACTAGATTCCCCCAAGGAAAAGTTCAATCTCATTCTATTCTATGAATACATTTAATTGTGAATTATTCAATTTATGATACGAACGAAAGATCTGGTATTTTCTACAAATTCAATATTGTAGTTAAATATTTTATTAGTTTGTTATATGTACGTAATTTTCTTATATGTAAATAGTGAATTCGCGAAAAAAAATAGAAAAGGACAACATCTTTACAATATAATAAATGCTTTAACTTGTAGATTACATGATATATAATAATAACAACATAAAAATAAAAGAAATATAATATATAGAGCCTAGAATAGGTACCTATTATAGAGACTCTAGAATATAGGTATGTATAGCGGGGAGACTTAATTAAATATGTTATCATTCATTACACATGCATATCTATATGTTTATTTCTTTAGAGTAAAATAAAGTTTCTGACACTGTGTTTGATTATTTAAAATCATGCGAGGTTCCATTGAGAGATGAAATTTCTTTCTTTCTGTTGAAAATCTTTTACAACTAAATTGTAAATGGAGACCATAAATGATTATAAATTGATAATTATAGGAAAGATTTTCTTAGTTAATTCGAAACAGTGCTGCCAATCACATAGCAGATCATATTATGTTATTTTTATTTTACACATATACATAGCTACTCCGCTATAATAAAAGCTTTATATCAGTTTTTGATGATAGTTTACATGTACTGACTTCATTATCATGGCGTGGCACTGTGATCGGTAGCATTGCCTTTAAAATCTAAAGGTTTAGCGAGAGGATCACGTCATACAATCTCTTTAGATTTGTTTAGGTTAGCGTAAAAAAGGTTGCCAAAACGAATTTAATAAACTACCATAGTATAATAGTATCCAATTTTAGCTGAAACTGTAGAAAGGCTGACTAAACTTCGATTTTCATGATTTTTGGATATGTTGTAAAGCTTAACATTTTAAATAAATTGTTCCTATACACATAAGGATTGAAGCGGGTTAGTTTCCGAGATATTCGCGAGAAACTGTCGGCATCAGACATTGAATTTTGCCTATAGTTGTGGATTGCGGCAGCGCATGCGTCAAATGGTTGACACAATGTATATACATCGCATAGTACGTATATATATATATAGTACATTTGATGCAAATCCAAATCATCGATGAATCATGTAATTTACGGAATGTCCAGTTGCACACATTGTAAAGTACAAATTAAATAATAATAATAAAAAAAAAGTCGATGAGTCACAAAAGTATCCGGAAGCTTATAATTAGAGATAGATGAACAGCAAAGGTATTTGTATTAAATTTCTGCAGGAAGTATTACAAATAACAGTTGATATTAGTTTATATTACAACTCAGTTGATATTAAGATATTGTTCAACGTATCATTGTAAGGCTAGTTTTCAGTGTTGAGCTTTAGTATTGGCGTAAGTTTATGCAAATGAGCTTTTATTGTAAGAAAATGTAAAGTTCGTACACTTGGGAAGGTCGCCTGGTTTTTGTCACCTTTGGATGTGGGGAGACACTTGTGCACCATAAATTAAACACAATTAAATTCATATGGTGTGTGAGCCAGCGGGCTTTGACGTCTTACGTTCGCCTGAAAACGTGAAGCTTCGAACGCTCGCAGCCAGTGCTTGGATTCCGTCATCCCTGTTTCCAGGAAGAGATAGCGAAGCCACTTGAGGATATCGTATACTACGTTCTCTACCTTGCTAGTGTCACGAATCTATACCCATGATATGTAGGTTTAAGAAACGCAACGACATATCTATAAACGTTTACGGATGAGAAATCAAAGCACGTGAACAGCTTCATCTAACCGCGCGAAAACGGACAAGCATGTCAACTTGCTACTCGCTGAAAATCAAAAGATTCCGTTGCACAATCATTCTCCCTGCCTTTGTGGAATCTTTCCAGACCGTTTTGAATATAAATTAGCACTTACTAGTGTACAAAGTACAAAGTATATTTTCGACCGGTAAATAATATCAGGGAGCTAAATGACAGTGTTCAAGCTTATTGTTCTGATTGTTTCCGTACTAGTACTACACCATGCTATCGAGTACTCAGTTCAAGTAAAATTAGCATACACACGAATCTGTAAGATTAGGGATCTTGCCCTGTTTAGTGTAATATAGCATATATAAGAACCTATGTATTTAATCTGTTACGTCGAGTAACACTCTCCTCCACCGGATCACATGCCGCGGGCGGGCTGGCAGCCGAAGGTCCGTACATTGTCGCGGCGCGCCTTCAATGTTGTGTTTCTAACCGTCGCCAGCGGTCCGCCGGCATCGTATATCAATACAATGTGTCGGCGAGCGTATGGTTGCCGCCTGGCCGCGAGTTCCAGAGACTTCGATTGAGATCTGTTTAATTTTACGAAGAAGTCGGCCTACGTGTTCACTGGCGCGTGCGGTGGCGTGATCCTGGGGTGGTGGGGGTTGTCTCTCCGAAAGACAAAAGAATCGGTCCAAGACAGTTTTTTCTCCATCAAGCATTCTAACTCATCAGTCGCATTCGAACAGTCACGCCTAGAGCTCGGAAGTGTATTGTAAACAAAAGAAAAAAAATAAAAGTTTCTTTTCTCCTTAAATTTATTTTTTATTTTACGTGACACTAGCGCACAGGCTAGCGAGCTTCATCGGTTTTACGGCTGTAACTCCGAATATACTAGGTTACTCTTTGTACAAACGTCAGTGTGGACGAATGTTAGTTTCTTTTTCTTTTTTAATTTGTGCTTTACAATTCGTCCAGCTGGACATTTGGTAAATTTGTCTAATTTTATTGCTAAATAACATGTGGATGACTAATCCTAGCGGGATATCATCTTCCAGTTTATCTATCTCTTCAGCGAGGTCAGTGTTATGCCTTCTTCTTAGTCTTCTATTTATATGGGTTTTGCTTGTTTCAGCAGCCTGCTGGTTTGGATGTGTTGCCATTCTTTCCTTGTATTTTTTGCGCATCTGCCAATTTTTTTCTTGACCATTGGTATTTTTATGTCTTTAAGTAAATCCTCGTTTCTGACATACCATGGGGCGTTAACTATTGTTCTGAATATTTTCGATTGCAGCGACTTTAGTTTATTTATATGGCTCATTGTTGCTATTCCTCATAATGGTATTTCGTACATCTAAATTGGTTTTATTATCGTTTTATACCCATGCACACGATCGAACCTTTTTACATTAACGAAAGGAAGTCAGCCAATGCAGCGGGGCGCACTGTCATCCTCAATCCGAACGATACCTAAGCAGTAGCTTACCTTCTACAAGTCGTAGAGAGGAAGACTATAATATTCAGACACGTAAACTGTGATTCCCCCGTCTGCAAAGGTCCACAACAAAATCACAAACGCGTCACGATTGTCTCGACCGCGAATGTCCAGAAAAAATACATCAAATTAGAATAAATGTTCGATATGTCCTCTGTTTCCTTGTAAACAAACCAGCCTGACTTTTCTCTTAAAATGCCGTATTGTGTTGTCATGTGTACTCAGAAGTAAAAGCCGAGGGGATTTAAATCTGGGGACCGAGCAGGCTAAAGCACAGATCCTGTCCCATCGCCCCACCTGTTTCCAAAACAGCTGGTCAAATGCTCTTACACTGCGTTGCTAGAATGCGATGGTGCATCATCCTGCATGAATCATCTCTTAGTACGTGTGGATTTTTACGTGCGCAGAAATATTCGTTACATATATTTGTTATGTTTACCAAATGCCCAGCTGGATAAATTGCAAAGTATAAATTAAATAATAAAGAAAATTATGCTTGTTATTTCAAACTTATTAAATATTGCCTCATCAGTAAATAATATACTCACGGGGAAATAAGATTTGCGTTGGATTTTCCAACTCATCCATATGCAAAAATTTCTTCTTCTGAGAAAATCTTCTGTTTTTAACTCCTGAACTTTCTGAAACCTATACGGGTGTAGATTTTCCTTCTTCAATACAGACTATACGTTGCTGTTGCTGATACCTTCTTCAGCAACAATAATTATCGTACTTAACCTGGAATTTTCTTGAATATGTCGCGCTGAATTCGTCCGTCAGGCTTTAACATACCGGTAGCATGCAATAACTGGTCTATTTTGCGATATATCTTTGCGCTGAGCATAGTCCCATTATATTTTTCGCCGTATAAACGTTGCGCTTTTATGCTATTGCCGTCCATCGTACCGTAACAGAAATGCATGTCCAAAAGTTCTCTAAATATATGTAACATTTGTGTGCATTACACACGCACTATGCCCACTGCACACACAATAAATTTTTTTATTTATATAAAAATAGTCTCTCCAAGATAATATGATTTGTTCTCTTGATTATTGTAATGAGAGATATTAAAGAATTTCAAATTCAATTTCAATCTTAATATTACGGAAGAGGAGAATGTTTCTTTCGAACTAAAGTGCGAAGAAAATGTAGTATCGAACATACACTTTATCGTTTGCCATTGTAGGTACATACAGGCTGGAGCAGGGTGATTCTATGTGAAAAATAAGTCATAAATATAGAATAAAATTGTTTCATACGATGCTCCGTTTCTGACTTCTCAGAAACCTCTTTAAGACCTCGTTAAAACAAATAAGGTTTAAACATGTTTAATTACGAACTGATTCTGTACACATACATGATATACTTTCAAATTTATTTTTCTCGAAATTCGAGTATTTCGTGAACAAGTTTTATTGTGCACTTTTGATTTATTTTCAAATATAGTTTAAAACTCTGTCGACTATTGACTCACGTGCAATCAAGAATTAATAAAATTTAAGTATATTTGTTAAATCTTCAAAATCGATTTTTTCGAAAACGAAGCTTAAAATGAAAAAATATTATACCAAATCTGTTTTTATTGTTGCACGTCGAATCACGCTCTGCCCGATTGTACAATGATTATCGCCCCTCCATGTATATGTAACATAGTATATATATTATAGTAGTAAGTTTCTTGAGTTATATCTGAAATAAGGATAATTGTAAAAGTTAAATGTCAATACTATAAATATGCTAAAGAGTGTTAAAATATTTCGATTACTGTTAGAGAATATATGGTTTAAAGCATACTATTATAATTCCTTTTTAATAAATCACTTAGCTCTAGTACAGTATCCAAGAAGGAAAATATTTGGATAGAATAATACTTTTTAAGGGTTCGTGAGCTTTCTGAAGCTGAAAATGGGAGTTGTTCTTCGATTAATCTGTTGATCAGTGCTCTAGTGGATTTTGATGATACCTTTTTTAAAATTTGACACTCTTAGCCTATTGTATGGGTTACTGTGTATGCAGTGAAATCCTGAGCATAAGTATTAAATTAGGTTCAGCTTATGTTTTATTTTCCAGCCGTTACGCCGTTACACCGTGAGATATCCGATTAAGCTCTGATAACTCACGGAGTGATAAGCGACGAAGAAAGGCAGGATTTGTTTTGTCCCGTAACGTTTAGCACTCTGTATGATCACGACATTTCGCAAATTTCTACATTTAAGACCTTTGTCAAATGTTCATAAGCTTGAATTTTCAAAACAGTTCATTGCAGTGGAAAATGACGTTCGTTTTCAGCTTTAGCGATCTAAAATATCATTAGAAATACGTTTCCGTCAGACCAACAATTTTCCTCCATACATACTATACTACATCTAATCACTTTAATGTATTGGGTTCTGATAATTATGTAAAACTTAGTAAATAAAGCAATTTTTTCCAAAAATTACAAATCTCAATTTATAATTTTAACTAATTGTAAGTCGCTAATAACCTACATCTGTTTTTTTATTATTTTTTTATATATAGAGGTTGATGCGATTGTAAATAATATCGTTATCTTATGATTTCTAGTATTGTGGAAAGCTTGGACGACAATTGCAAAGTCTGCAAACTAAACAATAAACACACGCACACGACATGTGCAAATTCAATCGTGCGAGCTCCTTGTGGTATAGCCGCAAAATAATAGTTATATCTTCGAATTTTTTGTGAGAAATCATTAAATAGAAATTAATTTGTATTCAAATAGAAGGCACCCCTATACCTTAAAGAAATTTCTCAAAAAATAAAATGATTAAAGAAGATTATATCTAGCTGTGCTAATTACGAATAACCATTATAAATGATAAAAATTTTGCAGAACTCGTAGAGGAGATCCGTTCTCCGATTTCCGAATGTGTTATACAAATTAACATTTGGACAACTTCTTTTTATATATATAACCGTTCACTCGCTTAGTTTTTGAGATACAAGATACAATGTTCATAAAAGGTATAACTTAGCAAACACGAAGATGGCACCCCGCTGGGGGCAGCCACCCACATGCTATATTTTTATTTTTATTTTTTTTCTCTAATAACTAAGATATAATACTTTACCAAATGTCCTTCAGGACAAATTGTAAAAACCAAAATAAATTAAAAGAAAAAAAAAAAAAAGATACAATGTATCTCTGTCTATAGTTGTGCATTTATGGCAGCGTATGCGTCCAACAACCAATACTCGGGCATATGCCGCTTGAAGTTGCCCAAAATGTTGATTTATATCACATATTGCGTCAGTGTTAATTGTTGGGCGCATACGCTGTCATAGGCACACAACTATAAGCAGAATTCACTGTAGTGATACCGGCATATTTTTGCGAATGTCGCGGAAGCTAAGACCGACTGGCGGTTATGTGTACAATATATAGGAGAAAGTTGTTCAAGAAGCTTTACAACATATTTAAAAATTCATGAAATTGGAAGGGACAGAATGATTCCACAAGTTCGTCCTATACTGTTGAAGAATAGAAATAATCGTCTGTGATATTAGTGTATCACCTGGATAATCCTCAAAATGTCGGATACGAAAAAGCATTCAGTGTCACATCTACTTTGTACCTCGTCGATAATAATGGTGAGCGGTAATCAAAATAAAATTCCCGTCATCGATAATGGTTATGGATAACAAAAAAATTCCTGTCATCGATAACGGTTATCGGTAACAAAAAAGAATTCGCGTCATCGATAACGGCTATCGGTAACAAAAAAAGAATTCACGTCATCGATAGTAGTTATCGGTAAGCATTAAAATAAAAGTTTTGTCATTTATAACGATTTTTCGTAACCAACAAAAAAATTTATCATCAATAATCATTTATAATGATTATTCGTAACCAAATCATTTAAACACAGATATTAATTCTTATATTATAATTTTTTAATTTTGAGGTATAACAGTTATAGTTTGAGCTTTGTGGTGTATTCTTTGGATTATTCTAATGTTGACGGCATACTTTTCATTTAAAGTTCAATAAAACAGCGATGAAAAGTCGTACATTAAGTTTTAAGAGGTCATTGTAAAGAGAAGGAAAGTAAATATTTGATCCTCGGGTACATAGTGGTTTCAGTCATAAAAAAAATGTTGCAATACCCATAAAGGCGTTTGAATTTGTAAAATTTGCGAAAAGAAGAAGTATCTTCATTTTCCTTTCCTGTTATTTTTTTTTTTTTTTTTTTTTTTATTTTATTTTGGTTATTTTACAATTTGTCCTTGCGGACATTTGGTAAAGTGTTATATCTTGTTGGTGAAGAAAAAAAAATATAAATAAAAAATAATATAGCATATGGGCGGCTACCCCCAGCGGGGTGCCAGCTTCGTTTTTTTTCTAAGTTATATCTTTTATGAGGTCTATTCGGTGTTTCCTTTTTAGTCTTCTTGCGATATTTGTTGTGTTGCACGTTTCAGCTGCCAGCTGGTTCGGGTGTGTTTCTATTCTTGTTCTGTATCTTGTTGCGAATCTGGTAATCTCCTCCTTGACCGTTGGTATTCCGAGGTCTTTCCTTATGTCCTCGTTTCTAACGTACCATGGGGCGTTTACTATTGTTCTAAGGATTTTGGCTTGTATTGTTTCGATTTTGGTTATATGACTCATTGCTGCTGTTCCCCATAGTGGAATTCCGTATGTTCAGATTGGTTTTATGATTATTTTGTATATTTTTAGTTTGTTTTCTGTGCTTAGTTTGGATTTTCGGCTTGTTAACCAGTGCATTTGTCTCCTTGCTGTCTGTATTTTGTCTATTATTGATTTGATATGCTGTTTCCATTATGAAGTGTGTATCTATGTGAAGTCCAAGGTATTTGACTTGCCTTGTTTGTGTTATTTGCGTGCCGTTCAGGAAGATGTTTGGTGTTATCTGTTTTCTCAATGTGAATGTAATGTGGTTGCATTTGTTAGGGTTAGCTTTGATTTGTTTGTCCTGTAGCCACTTTTCTATTTTTGTGATGTGCTCTTGTAGTATTGTGGCTGCTGTTACAGGGTTAGTGTGCCTGACTAGCACGGCTGTGTTTCCAGTTATATGAGGCAAAAACAACATGTTGTAGTAAAGTTTTTTAACGAAGCTGTAACAGTTTAAATGTCGACAATTTTTCATTGAAAATTTAATGATCCTTTAATTTCGTACGACAATTCATATATATATTCATATTTATTTATATAATTCATATTTTGCCTTTCATTCGATGATTGCTGACAGTTTATATCCAAGAATATTAAATTATCGCTTAATTTATTATCGGTACTGAATAGTTGTTACAATGTTCGTGTCTAATGAAGAGAAAAAATTAAGAAGATAAAAAGAATGCGAGAAGGTAATCTATAATGGTTTAGATACGAGGCATAAAAATATCTATATATTCGATACTTAACACTTTACCGACCGCTAGCGATTCAACAGCATATGCACGTCCGATCGGCATCTCAGGCGCATATTCTCCCTGGCGCCAGCTCTCTTTCTGTTTAGACTCTCCAATACCATTCTTTACGTTTTTCAAATTGGTATAAAACTGTGGGAGCTTAGAAAGCAACGCAACTGATGCAACTGAGCAGGGTACCTTAGTACTAAATAACAAATTACTGTTCAAATAATGAGAAAGATTGTCGGCGACAAAAAACCGATTAATAGACCATCGGTCGGTAAAGTATTAATATCACTTTAGATTCTGATCTAATAATTGTTTTATACTTGCAGATGTTTTAAACATTGGAAGAAGGAAAACAACACGGTGGATAATATTATTTAGAAGGGTAAGAAAGATTCTTCTTTAATTGTTTATGTTAAACATTGTAATTTTATGAAGTATTTTTTTTTGTCGATATCCAAATGTGAAGTGACAGAATGAGTGACGCTGTGATGCAAGAGTTGAAAGATTTCCATTTATTGACTATCGGTCAATCCAATTGTACCAGATGTATTGAAGAAGAGAAGAAGCTAGATATCGCGTACTTAAACGAATACACGGAGCAAGCGCATAATATATGCAAATTATTAGAGCAAGAAAGGAACTCAATTATCACGATCGATGCTCCAAGTGGATTTGGTAAAACGTCTCTTCTGTGTACTTTCGTTGTAAACTACCAGGAACCAGTAAAGTTTATTGTATTCCGGAAAGACCAGGCAAGTGAAATTTCGTTGAAGGAAATAGAGACGTACACGTCTATATCTTTTTGTATGCATCATCTCAATCTACCATATCAACGAGCAATTCAAATGTTTCAAAAGTCCAGTAAAGATAAGATTGAAGAACTTTATAAGTTAATCTTGTACTCTAAAAAATTTGTCGCTGAAGGCACATCCGTTCTTATTTTAGACACGTACACTATACCCTCACCGGCTATGTTGCTTCTATTATACATACTGTCCCTTAAACATGAGCTGCACTTAATTTTTGCTGGGGATGCTATGCAATTAAGTTCTGTCAATAAATCTGTATTTCATAAGGAAAGTAATTATTATATTATTCAGATATTGAAGGACTTGACAATAAGTAATTTAAATGAAAACATGCGAATACATGACACCGTGTTTAGAGAGAATGTAGCAGATTTTTATGAACTTCTGCAGCAAGAACAACCTGCTGGGAACGTTCCGTTGAATTACAAGCTACGTTACCATCTATACACTATGTTTCGATCGAAATATTTCACTGAGGAACGTTTTGATACTATTTATATTGCTCAAACTCATCGTAACATTACAAAACGTTTATATCGCTTTATTGATTATCTGAAGTCGAAAAATATAACGTATTATGAAGCACCATTTCTTTATGGACTACATAATGCCAAGTTCTCTCGTGATAGTCGTAAAGATAAACATTTTCCCACCTTGCTGATAGTAAAAGGATACAAATATATATACATTAATGAAGAAGGTTTCCATCATGTTGTTGTCTTGGAGGATATACTGCTTAAAAACGACGAAATTGTGAGTTTGAAAATCCGTTTTTTAAAAGATAAAAATCGCGTTGAAACAATTGTACGGGTTAAGCTTAATTATTATCAGATTTTACCAGATTATCGTAATTGGTTATTCAAAAACCGTGTGATAAATAATAGAAATGATATATGGCAATTTCCTTTACGTCCATATACGCTGACATATCATGCTACTCTAGGACGAACGATCGACGAAGCGAAAGTAGAGCTTAGTGCCGAGTGTATGTACGCTAATTTCTTACACATTGGTCTTTGTTCCGTACGCCACGATTTTGATATTCATAAAATTCACGATGAACGAAATCTGGCAGGATATTTGATGACGCAGTATATGGAAACTCTTTCACTAAAAAAAGACAGTGAAAAATACTATTATCGTTGTCAGTTGGATAAACATGAAATTTATGACCTTATTGTTAATAATAAAAACAGCGAGAGTCTAGATAATATCGAATGGATGACTACGGATGATATACATAACTTTGAGAAGAACCGTAATAACTTTATCCGCATTGAACGTAGTAAATATGAACAGTCCAACAAAAAAGTGGATACACCATTCATGCAAATTACAAAATTTATCAAAGAAAATCCACACGTGATACTTAATACAATTGAAATGGCACCTGTTGACGATTTTGACAAGTATTGCAATAAGGAAAAGAAAAAGAAGAAACAGCCACCAGAAAATGAAAAGGATGAAAAATCACATGCATTATGTTACTTACTTCATGAATACGATCAGTGGGTTGTTAAAAAAGAAAAGGATTTTCCAGAATAAGTCTGTGTGCGAGTACTAAAGAAAATTCATAATTTTATATTTTATTTTGATATATTTTTGTAAGAGTCTCTATACATATATGGTTTAAGCGATTGAAAATTAATGTTACTGAAAGTATAATTACTACATTACAGATGTTTATATATTTATGGAAAATTGAACCCATTTGTATCCAAGCGCGGATTAATCCGCGCGCTGCGACTGTCTTCTATCACTAAGCGCGAATTATTATGCGATCTGCGATTGTCTTCTATATAAAAAAATATATGTAAAGAAGATGTCGTTTTATTAACAACTATGTATAGCTTAAAATTTGCTAAAACAGAGAAAACAAACCGATATACCGGACAAAAATGTGTAGAACCAACAATAGTAATTGATTATAATCAGAATATGGGTGGAGTTGATGTTGGCGATCAAATTTTAAGTAAATTTCATACTCTGCGAAGATGTAAAAAAGCCTATATGAAAATATTTTTTTACCTCATAGACCTGTTGTTACTAAACAGTTATGTAATTTTTAAAAATCATAAGAAGGATCGAGCTTTTCATATTTTTAAACAACAATTAGCCGGAGAAATTATTGGCGAATATTTACTAAATATAAAAGTAAGTGAGGCATCTAATGATTCCATAACGCGATATACTGGCAAGCATTTTCCTATTCGGATACGTCCAACTCCAGCAAAGGGAAGCAGAACGCCAAAGCGATGCGTTGCATGCTTATCCAAACGTACTTGAAGAGAAACGGTCTTTAAATGCCATATTTTAAATGCCAGAATTCCATGAGAAATAATATGATTTAATTTCCATTTTAATCTAAATAATTTTTTTTTAAATAAATAATTTTTACTTTTTTCCTCTGTTATAAAGAATGTAAGATGCGATGTTTGCGAGGTAACATTGTCTATCAATTGTTTTGAACAGTAAATTTTTGATAAACTCTATGAAGAGTTCGGATGTCATTTAAAGCACCTACGACCGACCTCGTGCGGTGATGGGGACCAGTCGCCAGTTGAACGCCGCTGATGCCTTCAAATGGCCCTTTAAGTAGGGCCATGATGCAAATGGGTTATAGATGCAAGAATGAATTATGTGTAAGATTGCAGTTCTGTGTCCGTGTTCTTAAAAATTTAAGTTTACATAAACATCCGCAATTTAATAATTATGTTAAGTGTTCAAATGGGTGCTTCTTGGGTTACATTCATAACATGTTATAGAATTAAACTTATGTTTTGTTATATGCCTCGTTATTCCTTTGTTGTAATTAATTCATATATTCTGTAAAAAAGCAAAAGAACGAAAGGCCACTTAACCACCTATCTATGCGCGCAAATTTACCTCGAGTTACTACTACGCCTGACCGAAAAGACTGTCGAGTGCAAAGGATTAAAAATTGAGGAACCTTAGGACTTATTTGACTTAACTTGTAACCTCTTTGTATTATTTTTTTACAAAGTGCAATTTAAGAGATGGTAAGAGAGATCTAAAAAGCTTCAAAAAAAATAGAAAAATAGTAAAAAGAACTGTCCTAATATACAGTAGCGGACAAAAGATTAAGACGAAATGGAAAAAATAAATAATTGATTTACTTTCCATAAAAAATATAAATACAGTGTTCTACTTTTGGTATTAACTGATTAGACATTTGTTTATATACTGACAAAAAAATTTCATTTTGATATTTTGTTAAGTTATAAAAAAGGAACGAAATCTGTATAATATTTCGTCGGTCAGAAGTTTAAGACTACACAAAAATATTAATTTTTGGTAAGAAAATATACACAATTTTTGTATATATTCAATATTTTGTCCAATATCCGTTATTTCTTATCACTTCGGTACATCTTCTTGGCATAACATCTATTAATTTTTTACATTGATCTACCGCAATATTACTTCAAGCTGTTTCAATTATAAGTTCATTAAAATTTTTTGGTTTATAAGCTTGTACTGTCTTTTTATAATGCTGCACAAATTCTCGATTGGATTAATGTCTGGTGATTGCGACGGCCACGGCAACACGGTAATATTTTCTTCTTCAAAAAACTGTTTCACAACCCGAGCCGTGTGCTTCAGGTCACGATCATTTTAAAAAATAAAATCATCACTCATATTGTTGCGTGTAAAAGGCAACATTGTGTTCTTCAGTATGTCCATATATTGAAAACGGCCCATAATTCTGAGGTGGTTGTTGGTGACGGTACCCACAAGAAATACTCTTGATGTTCGACAAAAAAGGTTTATTAAACTATTAACAATCAACAGTCAACAATTTACGATCAACGATTAACGATTAACTATCACGAGTTAATAATCACGTATCTCGAATTGTATTTGCTTCGCTATGACGCTAAACCCAACCCTTCGGTTGATCCCAATAGATGTGTGCCTTTAAAAATTTATACCAAACTTGCTTACGAGCCGTTTCTGACTTGTTCACTATATTTGCTATTTCGGTGTAGGTTTTACTTTGCTTTCGCAGCCTTACGATTTGTTCCTTTTCGTTTTCAAGGAAATTCTTTGATTTACCCATAGTCTGTTCCTACCTAAATGAATTTTAAGTAATAAAACTATACTAAACAATAATTTTGATATTTCAGAATCCAAATGTTCAAAAACTCCCGTTTTACACAGATCGTTTTAAACTAGTGCCCGCTGTTTACAAGTGCTAAGCGGTGACTAACTGTTGTAACTCCTACATTGTTTGTATTTAACAGCTGACGGTCTGAGGTTGCGAAGGTCAAGCTATATTATTCCAAAGAGACAAACCGAATAGAAAAACAATATGCGTATGATGTTTGTAATCCGGTTTACAAGTCATCGTCTTAAACTTTTGTCAGCTATTGTACAGTTACAATAAATATATATTTGATACTTTTGTCATAATTGTTCATTATATTTTTGCATTTCATAATTTTGTGAAATATGTTAAAAAATCTATTTTTTAAAATTTTAAAAAATATTATCTAAATTTAACACACAAACAAAGAAGATATTACAAGAAGAAGATTTTCATTGATAATTGTTTTCATTCAGAATTATATTTTTTCGTTAGTACTGTATTGTAAGTAATGAGAGGATAAAAATAGTTCTTTGGCATTTTATAAAATATATTGAATTAATATTGTTCTTTTTTTATATAACATTTTATTTCATTTCAATACGTATGTATTATTATTAGCAGAACCTTTATATATATCAAAAATCAACAGTCGACCTTTTTATTTTATTTTAGTTAAAAGTTATATTTTAGTATTAAAGCGAAAGTAAACAGTTTAATATGCAAGTATTGTTCAAGTGCGAATTAGTCTTGAGTATACTTATAAGTAAAATAATATCGTTTAATAATTTATAATTTAAGTTGATTCTACAAGCTGATTGAAAGACTTACAAAGGATTAAAAGACTTTAAATAATGTATAAGATATTTTTACAAATTCTACAAAATATTTTGATGATTATAAATTGTTAAACAAAGTGTCAAATTTTAATTAAAAGGATGAAGATGGAAGATTATATCAGTTTACATTGTCTCTTACTGATGGTTGTTTAGAAACCTGTAGCATTGATTTTGTAATTGTCAATTTAGAGGTACGAAATTAATTGATTTTCAAGAACGACATAAATATTCCAAAAATAATGATAAATGAAGAGTATAGGAGAAGAACGCGATAAGTAATGTCCTTCATTTTCTACACGCAGTTTTAAGGTTCAGTCCTCATTGTCAAACAATCCCAAAGTTGTTACCAAAAATGTATGTTATTTAATTTTAAAGTTATGTATTATAGTTTTGGCTCGTATAATAAATAATAAGCAACTGGTTTCTGACTCGAAATAAACAGTTCGCTATCCCCTCTTCTTTATTTCTTATACAACTCAGCGACAAAGTGAGAGTTCCAAGCATGAGTAAGAGGTCTGCGAAAGCCAGAAGCCATCAATTTTTGTGATCGAATGAACAACAACATCGTTTAGTAGAAGATGAATAGAATATGTATAATGTCTTCTCACTCTAGCATTAGCGATTCTGAAATGTTATATGCTCCTCGGCCAATCACTTTTTGATTTACCGCTATCTCCAACCTGTCACTTGTTCTGTGTGTTCTTTCTTATTGCGTTCGAAAACAAAGTCAAGCCGAGTAGCATATGTGGTTCCTAATAAGCAACCAGTCGATCTCGACTCTATGTTGCTTATTTCGAGGTTGTACTTGTTATAATATTAAAATATTACTTTTTTATAGTTATATCTTCGGTTTATAAAGTATATCCTTGTTGGAAAGACGTATATCTTTATATCTAAGAGGTTCATCCGATTTTTAAATAAGTTTTTATTATAAAGTGATATTAAAATAAAAATATTGCTGAAAATATATTTATTAAGTTTTTCTCTTGTGACCTTTAAATAATACGACCGAATAGTAATGTGTCTTCTCTATATGTATAATATTAGCTACAAGTGGTTCATCCGAATCGTAAGTTAAGAAATGTTGATCGTAGCTGTAGGAGAGGGCACGCGTGTTCGCCGGGTGGCTTGAGTTTCATAGGATGGCAAGTGAGGGTGGCGCGCTGACGATTATAGGGAGGGGGAATGCGCCGTCACGTCAGTATTCCGCGAACCATCGACGAGTGTAGTTCGTGTCTTTGTTCGTTCCAATTTTTTTGTCATCAGTGACTATATATTCGTGTTCGTAATTTGATAACCGAGAACATCGTGAGTCATTAAATTTATCCTCTGTTTTATCAATAACACTAATAATTTGTATGATTCGTCGTCCATGAACTTTTCGTACGTAACCTTTTCGTCGTTCGTTCATTGAAAGATGATGCATGGTCGGTAATGTCGCTGATTAAGGAGTACTGACTACCATTCGAGTAAACGTTGATAATAAATGATAGCAGGCAAATTTCGCGAGGCGTTATTCGAGAAATGTGAGCGTTGACAAGACGAACTTACGCGCGATCAACGATTTTGCGCCGCGAAGCGCGAACTACGACCTCGTTGGTCAACTCGAGACGAGTAAAACGAGACGGCGTGGCGTCTGTATCAGCAAACAACGTAGCTGCATCTCGCGTTCGGATTGAAACGCGAGTGAGTGGTTGTTGGAGAGTGATAAGAGAGGCGGGATGAGTGCAAGAGAAGTCACCCTTGTTGGAGGCTCTCCGTGGGGATTTCGTATGCATGGTGGGCATGACCTGCATCAACCCCTTCGTATCTCTAGGGTAAGTCTATTCATCGACCGTTTCACTAACGCCGATTAATGATCTTTTGAACGTAACTTAACCGTGAATATCGACCATTCAATATATATACTACAGTTAGATTTATTTTTCTTGCGTTTATCACGCCTATACTTACGTATATCGTTTGACGTTGGTTCTACGTTGTTCAATGTCACGCGTACTTTAGCATCGTTTGCTCGGACATAGATGCGTTAACTCAGGCTCGTGGCGACAAACCTTTGTAGTGTTGTCATTGATAACTATTCAGATCCAGTCGCGTTATATCACGGTGTGAATAAACTGTAAAGTTTGTAAAGTACTGTGGTTTTAATTTAATCTTACGTTTTTTGAGGAATGTTATAACTAATATATTACAATATATAGTTATTTCTTCCAATTGAAATAATTTCTTTAATAAATATTTTAAAGTAGGATTTTAATATGATTAGAGATATTTTAATCAGATATAATGACATAATTTTCAGTACTGCGTAGATGTGTACCTATGTAATAGACTAATTATTATTGTTAGGTTATTCTTAATATATCCATTATTATTATTTTAATTTGAGTAAATTATTATTGCATTATACATATAGGAATATTTCTGTGTATTGCGTCTTAATTTGACCTGAAGCTATACATCTTTAATTACTACTAAATTATTAATTTAACACTTTTGACACTTTTAGTTTTGTCACTTATCAGACATTTCTTAAGTACAATGAAATTTGACTTTATGAAAGATAATTTGATAAATTAATTTTTTTTAGAGTACATTTAGAGAAAATAATTTTTCTTCAGATTCCTTGACTTCTTCTATTTTTATAAATCTGGAAAATCCGAAAAAGGTTGTGATGAAATTGAAGCTAATTCTGATTTGAGAATCAGAAAAGTTATGATGAGATTAAAGTTAATTAGAGCTAAAGCTGTTTAAAATAATAAACAATAAAGAGAATGTAAATGCCTACTGAAATATTTTATATAAGCGGGCATGAAACATTTTTATATTTTTATTTCAAATTTATTTCAAATTTATTTTAAAATACTGTGATTCTCAGTCTTTAATGCTTCGCGTATCCTCTGGAGATTTGTGTGAAAATGACGTACCCCGTAAATAGATGAATAAAGCTATAGTATATAAAATATAACAGTGAGAATAAAATGAAATATACATACGTATATAGACATTAAATTTTGTACACCTAAATTACTGAAACTCATGAACTGAAAACAATGCATGGATATTAAAAGTAGTTTATACGTAAATATTCAGACACTCTAGTCCATTTGTAATAACAATATGTACATTTTACCGAAGCATATAAATTAATAATGAATTAATAAATATAAGGAATATTTATCATTTTATACAATTATCCGACTATAACGTTAAATTATCTATTAAGAGAACATAAAAATATGTGATATATATTATTATTTATTATATGTACTACTACATATTCTTACTGTTTAATTTGAATTGTATTAACATAGGAAGTCTTTCTATTGGGTTAGACCCTTTTTAATCTTATTTGTAATTCAAAAATTGAAAAGTTTGTCAAGCAACAAACTACTGCTGTGAAGTTCGGCAATTACAAAAGCCAGCTTTATTATCGATTATAATATATTATTATATGTAGCTCTGATGACTATAAAGTATAAATAATAATTGCAGTTTGATTCATCCGTAATTCTATAATTAAAATACATTTTTATACATGTATTACATAATACTTCAGTAAAGTGTTAAAATTTAGATAATTTAAAGTTCGAGACGTATTTCAAAATCTTTTCGGCCCGAAAAATGTTGGCATGCAACTTGAATATACTTTGTTATAAATATCGAGTCATCGATGTTTTGAACGTTGCCAGTAAATTGATACTTGGCACGGATAAATAAGACGCATCGATTTCAAAACCACGCCATGTTCGTTACACATATAGTCCGAATTATCGAAGTTTGGTTAAGATGTAATACTGGACGACGATATCTTTGTATCACGTGGTCGTTCTAAAGTCGCTTACGAATCTAGTAATTTATATCAGTAGCTTGTGTTAACCTTTTGTTTAGTTTATTAAATTTTTTCTTCATATTTTGTAGAACGAATAAGAAAATAAATTTATCTATTTATTTATAAACTCTGATATAAAATATAATGCATGAGGATTAAATATAAGAAAAAAGATCAAATAATTATTCCAAATAAAGCAACAATTCAATTTATTTGAAAATAAACTTGTTTGCAAATAAATTACAAAATCTTACTTGAGAAATAAATTATTATGCATGCAGTATCACACTATTACATCGCAGTATTATATTATTTTCAGCACATACTAATTCTAAAGAGGGTCACATTGAAACAAAATACCTGTTATATTAGAGATAAATCGTCTTAAAACACTAGAGATCTGCTACTACTCATACTAATTTATGTACTAAATATAAAAAATTTTATATTTCGTTTATGATCGAAATTTTACTTTCTGTTTCAAAATATTGCATTCATTAAAAACATCGTAATAATTTAACGACATAAACATTTTAATAAGTTTAATTAATATTTGTAAAATTAAGTTTTGGCATAGTGTTATAATTTACACAAACAATAATTATTAGAAAACAAGCTTATACAATTACAATATTAAAAATTAAAATTAAAGTGAGTAATCTATAACCTAGCAAATAATTGTATTTTCCTACAACGAACTTGTTATGTAACTTATTATCGAAACGATCTATTGGGTAAACGAGGTTCTACTGTATTATGATTTATTCAGTCTATTTAAATATCTTTACATGATATTAAGTTTTGAGATTTAGGTCATGAGATTAGAGACTGTCTAACAATATATAAATACACGAGCAGAATTATAATTGTGAATTATCCTATTACCAAGGATATTTAGGGTGAAATTCTGATTATGAGATTCTTTTCAAAAGTTGATTTCACATTCGATATTAGTGCAATATTTTTAAATAAAAGATCTAAATTATTTTTTTGTAGGAAATTATTTATTTTGAATAATTTTTTAGCGTTGTATCATATCGTATTTTATTTCTGAGTTGTAAGTGTTTGTTATAGTAATAACACTATTATCATATATTAAAAATTAAAGAATTACAGTAAATTCTAATAGATAATATTTAAAAGTATTGAGACCTTAAGTCTATTGATAATCAAATAATAGATAAGTGAGATGAGGTAAAACAGGAAAGTGAGATTACATTTACATAAAGAGTCAAGGTTAAATGTAAAAAATAAATGAGTTAAAGGTGAAGAAACATAGGAACAGACGTTAACAATATCAGGTGTAAAATCAGTAAAATAATGAATGAATAACAGGAGACAAAATCGGAGATAGACCAAAATTTGAGAAGAAGGAAAGGGACGGACCTTCATTAGAGGCGAGCAAAGATAAAAAGAGTTCTGACGATAGAAAATTGCCTGAAATATGGAAAGCCGTAACTGAAAGAGACGTAGAGGAAGACTTCAAGGAGACAGATTAGTGAGGAAGAAGGGGGGAGGGGGGAACAGTGCAGATAATAATAAACAGAATGGGAAGTTTTAGGACAGAGGTCATCCAAGGAGGAGAAAGGTTACAAAAGAGGTAAAGAATGCAATAAGTAATTTGACCCGGAGGATAAAATCCATATAGAAATAAATGGGAAAAGAAGGAGAGGAGTTTTTTTTTTTTATTTTGGTTATTTTACAATTTGTCCTTATGGACATTTGGTAAAGTGTTATATCTTGTTGGTGAAGAAAAAAAATAAAAATAAAAAATAAATATAGCATGTGGGCGGCTACCCCCAGCGGGTTGCCAGCTTCGTTTTTTCTAAGTTATATCTTTTATGTAGGAAAGGAGTTGTGCAAAAAACTGAAAGGAAGTGAGGGAAAAGAGAGGGAGGGAGCAGGTAGAGGAGTGGAGGAAACAATTAACACTAGAACTCTACCGCACCAGTCGAATTGATTGGTTTTACAAATTTATTTTCAAATTCCTACTTCGTGTTTTATTTTTTTCCGCAATGATGTAACCAGTTTCGCAACTATAACTAAAAGAATAATATAATGAATTTATTTTGTTTTTTATGTATTCAAACTCGAAATAATTCTGTATCAAGGCTACTTATACCAACACCAGTGAAAATGACTGGCACTTGTTAAAGTGTAAAAGAGTCCTGCAATTCTGTTTATCGAACCCCAATTAATCAGTTTCTTCGTTTTGTACAACTTGCCACACGTTTTTTAAATTTTTACTGCGTATCATTCGATATGATGATATCAGGTGTCAGGAAAATTCTGGATCGATCGCTAGATCGCTAGATGACAACGCTAGAAATACCATACCAGTCAAAACGACTGGTTCTACAATTTTATAAATGTGTCGATCCTCGTTTATGGATCATGGTGCCAGATGGGTTAATAATACCAAAAATGTACTACGAAATTCCTTCTATAAGAAAGTAATAAATCAATAAATATAAAAATATTCTATTGTTATGTATTTTTTAAAGATCAGTCATTTTCACTGGTTTTGGTAGAAATAGCTACGTGTTAACTATCGGTAGTTCTAGTGTTAATAATAGAAGTCTTGAAGAAGGTGAATAAAAATTTCGAAGATGTAAGATCGATGATTGATACATCTGTTAGATCTTTTTGTTTAAAAATAAAAATTAATTGATATTTAACCAGGTCAAATGATCGTTTTTTGAAACAACTTATATTTCTTAATATAGAACGAAGATAATAACGAATTTGATAATGAAAGAATCTAGTTTTTTCTATTTAGAAATAAATAACGTACATTTTATTCTTTTCCACCCCCTTTTTTTTTACAAGTTATAGGCTTCTGCATAGTACATTTTCCACATTCTTTATATTTCTTTATATTTTATTCTTTATATTTTAAACAGTTTGTGTTAGTCTTATTATTTTTGAAATATCTTATCTTGTATGTTTTCCGTTCACGTGAACTTGTACTTACATTTGTGACTGGTTCCGCTGGATCTTCTTTGCCCAGCTGTTGCTCTTTTTGATATTGGGTGGCAAGTTCATCTCTCAATTGAAAGAAAAGTTCTTGCCTCGAAATTCCTTCTCCCGTGGTTTCTTTATGTAAAATCCATGCATTTATCCTGGCTAAGTGTAGTATATTGAAAAGTACTTGTACAAATCATCTCCGTGATTCAGATTTTACAATGTATTTTCTGGTCATTTGGTCGGTCACATCTACACCGAATTTCTTGCTATTATACAATTTATATAATTTATGTATTTTTATAATGCTATTGTATAATGTAATTGTTTCTGGTATACGGGCATCATTTTTTTCCATTTGTATGTATCTATGCATTGAACTAAAAACCAGTACTTTTTTATGTGGTTTAGTTTTGTAAATTGTCAAAGTACAATTATTTGAACGATATAATTTTGTTGAAAAGCGTGTTATATCGTTCTTTGTCTGTTTTGTCAATTTTGGTAGCTCCTATCTATTTACGCGAATTGTTCCAACAACCGTAATTCTTTTTGCTACAAGTTTAGTGGCGTTCCCAAGTGAAACTGAAGATTCTGCCCCTTCATCTTTTCCCAATTATGAAAAGCCGTTTATAATATATTTGCTATTTATATCTGTAGCGGCACATGAATCAACGAAAGATTTGAATCGGCAGAAACTCATATTATTGTGCCTTAGTATGCCCAACGTTGTTTTCGTTTGCTAGGTTCAAAGGTAAACGAACTCCGGACAAAATATTATCGTTGTTATTTGTAATTGTCAACCGGAGTTACATTTGAACTTTTTATAATAACACCAGTCGATACAGGTAGACGAATTTTTTTTAGATTCCTCTTTAGGACAACCATTAAGGTGTCATATACCGTTGAATAGCGAGTTATCGATACACAAATTTCGAGCGAGCGACGATTACGACCGGCATACACTATCTCTGTACTTGTACATGTATTAATTTTGATATAACAGACAATTACGAATTCATCACTCGTCTCTTTATTAAACAAACCAACTAACCGACGCTAAATTATCCGGTTTATTATATAAAAAGAGAGAAAAGGAAGGGAACTGCAAGCAGTGGGGCTGTGACAGGAGTTAAAGGAGAGTGAGGTTAGGTTAGAATAATGAAATAGACTAGCAGGAAGAAAAATAAACATAGAGGAAGAAATATGGATTATCTGGACAATGTATAGCAATAGAGAGATGGGAATGATAACAAAAAGGTAAAGCAGAAGTTGGAATAGTTGGAAAGCAGAAATAGGAGAAAAAGGAAACTTATAAAGTGTAGTAGAGGGGAACATCAGTGATCAATGAAGTGGTGACAGTCACAAACAGGTCACAATTGACGGAATTAGAGTTTTATTTAGGAAATAGAGCAGAATTCGATTACTAATCATTAATCATAGTGATAAGATTAGAAGGTAAAAAGATAGAAGAAGAGAAAGTATAATGGAACTTAGAAATCATAAACAGGTATAAAATTGCAACAAACTTCAAAATATTGAAAGAGGAGGGAGAAGTATTTAGTACAAGAATGGGAAAATCTAAAAACATCAATGATGGAGACTATAGATAGGAGAAGGATAACAACAAAATAAAAGAAGATGTCATAAATACTGGTAGGGTAGGTAATGCAGCAAAGAGGAAAGGAAAGCAAGTACTATAAGAAAATGAATGTTCCAAATAACATTGCTTTGTACGATGTTGAACTACTGTTAAGGTACAATAGAGGTATAATGAATACTAGTTTCAGATAGTTATCTGAATGTCAACTATTAAACTCATGTCGTGACTAAGCTGCAATTTTGTTTCGCATTAAGGCACGTCTTTGTAATTTGTAATATATTACGTCTATAATTTGCGGTTCAAATACATTAGACGTATTAACTTGTTGAATATATACAAATATATATGTTCGATTTAAATGTATACTTCATTACTTCTCTCACTAAATCTACGGACACAAATTTTTCACAGGAAAGTTATTTGATTTTATAAACGAATTTTGGTAGAATATGTAGATTTATAATATTTATTATATATTTCATTAAATTTCTTCTATCAAGTCAAACAAATTTCATGTGAAAAATTTCTGAACGCTTTCCATAATAGCACATACTCTGCCAAACATAACTATTCAGATAGTTGCTAATATTTAATACAAATACTTTTTTATTGTTAATACGAATAATTTTATAGTTTAGGTCGATAAGTATGTATTGTAGATTATTGTAATTTGATCTTAGTACTTCCACCAAGTATTCAGATGAATTGTGGTGAATTTGGTGAAATGGTGAGTAAAATATTGTTAAAGAATATATACTATTTTATCGGTTACAAGTAGTGTTAAGACACATGTTTTAGTAGAAATTGAATGCTTTTTACTGTCCTTATTTTCTAGTTATTTTATTGGGTTGTCAACTAAGTGATTGTGAATCATCTAGTTGCCAAGCCAATACTATGAATCTGTTATTTTATTCGTATTATACATTTAATACAAAATATTATATAAAGAGATATTTGTTAGAGTTTTCGCAATAAATGTAACAAATAGGCAACCTAATATTTTCCGGTAATGCATATACATATTGTGTATTAAGATTAAAATGAACAAATGTGCCTGAATGGTAGATGGACCAGTTAGAAGACATATCATATTTTTATTCTGCTAGATATCATCAGTTAGTTCATTTCATTTGTTATATTCAATCTAAAATATATATTTAATTTAAATTCTTATTCTAAAAAGTTATATCTAATTAGCACATGATATTAAATAAATCTTTTTAAATTTTTATAAACATTTCATAAAAATTAGGTATTTATATAATATAAACATTGGATATGTGTATAATTTATACATACATCATAGTTCACACTCGATTGTTGGATATAATCAATATTAGTTTACATAAATTAATAGTTTTAATTAGTTTTACACAAATTATGTATAAGTAGTTATACATAAATTAATAAATGTATGGAAAAACCGAATAGAATGAAAGTTTTAAAAAATGACACAACAAAACGCGATAAATTCGCATATATTTGAGAATCGTACTGTGAACGGTTTCTTCTATTTCTTTCCTTATGGTAGATTATTCTAAGAATCGTTAAAAACAGCTTTCCTTGAGTTTTAGGAATTCTGTAAGCATATCTTCCAAAGAATGACTATCGATTTCTTTTGACCTTGTACAACTTGTTTCGTTTAGTGATTCCTGTTCTCTCTTCAGCAACATTCTCCTGTGCATAAATAAATATGTAGATATTCTGTAATCTTGTAATTGAGGACTTATTTGAAATACTGGCGTATCTCGTTTTTGTTTATACAATTGTCATATTTATGAAAAGCTACTAAAATACTAAACAAATTACATTTTTCACATAGAATAAAATAATATCGAAAACAGCGATTTTTTATTTATAATAAAAAATGATAAAGTTTAAAGAAATGATTTTAAACGCCCTCCTTCCGGAAGGCGGGTTTCGTCATCACATTACAATATCGAAAGTAACTACATTTAACCAATATCTCATTAAACGCATATTTAAATAGATATACAGCGATAAAAATAGATATGAGTTTCTTAAAATATTTATGGAACAAAAACAAATATGAGGAAAAGATTATGTTTGTAGCTTAATTCAATGCCAAATTATATCAATAATGGAAAAAATATTTACAAACTTATATTTGTGTATCAAAATTTAATTTTCAATGTTATTTTGTAATTTTGCAGCATTGCTTTTATCCAAAAACGATAACTAGTTTTTTTGCAGACAAAATTTCACCTATTTTTATATTGCACGAAAAGTATTCATTGAATTCCTTTCATTTATTCAAAGTACAAAAGCCTTCAAAAAATACAAATTTATCTAAAAGTAATCAAATGAAAAATAATAAAAATTCTGTGTTCACTTTTCTTGGAAGTTAAAATTTCTTTAAAAATTTATTTTTTTGTAACTTGCAATATGTCAAATGGGAAAACAACATTTCTCGAGAAATACCACTTTTCTGTTTAACTTTTTTGTATCTAAGTGAGCTATTGTAGTACAATTATCGTAGGTAATTTAGTGGCATATATAGTATATGTGTAAATGTACAGATATTTGTATATGTATGTAGATTATAGAAATGCGATAATCAGAAAACAGGTGTACATACCTCGAGAAACATCCGTAATCTGAGGAGTTCCGCAATTTTATTTTATTATTTTTAATTTATTTCAATATCCATTTTATACAGTTTTATACACTAAAATATTGTGATATTTATATGAGAGACATTATCCAAGTATCTTAAATATATTGCATATAAATTTATAAGATTTATAAACCAAAGATATAAAATTATAAATTAGTTGAGGGCTACAATAGTTTTGCAACATCATAAATAGAAAATGATAATCTCCTTTTTTTTTGTACGTGGAGAAATCCTCATGGATACTCCGCCGCTGCGGCAGCAGCAGAGCAGTGTCGAACTCTTACCGACTAAAACTCCACGATGGTCTGCCTACGCGTGTGACAGCAATGCCCCGGGACCTCTTGCGAATTACTGTCGGTGCACTCTCCGCGTTTTCTTGCTAATGAACCGATCCTATAAGTTTCCTAACTGATTAATCTGACGCTAAGGGAGGCCATTGCTCCTAGTGCCACCCTCCCTGCTAGTCGTGGCCCGAGGGGGTAACAGTGGAGCGCCCCTGGGCCGCCTGACCGCTATCGCCTTCCGCCGCGTTACTCTACAATGATAAGAGTTTTTTCTCTCTCTCTCTCTCTCTCTCTCAGCCCGCTCCTTGAATCTGGTAAGTGCCGCCGAAAGGCGTCAGTGTCTTACCATTTATATATGTGTTCTATCCTTGTTTAGGGAAGTGCTAAACGTCTCTCCTTTCATACTATAAAAAAAAATTTTTTTTTTTTTTTTTTTACGTGGAGGAAATCTTCATAGACACCTTACTTACCGCCCTGCGGGCCGGGGGACGCAGAGCGGTGAAGGTAGTGCCGGATTCTTACCGGCTAAAACCTCCACGGGCGGAACAGTAGAGACCAAGTGCGCAATTGATGATCTCAGGGCCCTGGGTGCTAAGTTAAACACAATCCAATCGTAGTAAAGGTATCACACAATAGTCAAGAGATTGTTCGCACCCTTGTCTGTTGTATATTACTTTTAAGAGAGGTTATATTACTTTTAAGAGAGCGATTTTGGGTTTTCCATCCTTTGATGAAAATATATCCTCGGGCAAGAGGACTCGAACTCGTGACGCGTCATTTTCAGTTCGAGACTTTAACGAGCGTAGCTAGCTGTCCCGCCAGAAAATCATCATCTGATAGTTGTTCAAGTATTGTAAGTTACTCGATGTAAGTTTCTGTAGGAGAAAAGAATCATAGATCTACAATATGGCATCAACAATTATTAAAATCTAGAGTTTGTTTAATTTTTTATGTGCTCCTGAGATATTTACATGAAATTATAAATAAATTAGAAAAATATTGGTATGTACGGCACATTTGCTCAAAATGAACCGTTCCGTTAGAAAATGACCTTAATGTTCCATTTGCGTTTACATTGACATTATTTACAATATGTTTACATTCTGCAGGCAGAGAGAAAGAACAAAGAAAGAGTAAACGAAGAGTAAATGAAGAAACAGAAAATTATTTCTTAGTACATGAAATAGATCATCTAAAACAAATTCAGTTATTACAAAATTAGTTACTATACGAAAAAAACCTTTCAAACAAGAGTTAAATAGCGTCGTGGGGGGCACGATTTGTTATTAGATTAGTTTCCTTACAGGTGGGCACGTAGGAGAAATATGTAGATCAACTACAGTTTCTAAGAATAAAATCACATTTATTTACGTCCATGTAGGGAAGTAATAAGTTGATCATGCCAAAAAACCAAATCAGGAGATATTCATTATTTTCGTTTCAAAAGCATAATAATATTGTACTTCATTTGTATAATATTGTGATAATATATTAAAATATCTCCTAAATTTAATACTTTCCTCTGAAGCATTTAAATAAGAACCCCTAAATATATATCTCCGTTATTAATTTTCCGTATGGAAAATCTTTAGAGATAAAAGCTATACTTTTTAGAAGGACACATAATGGTAAGTGATATTTCTTCTGAAAGTTAGTCTAAAAAGATTTCGAGATCATCATCATTCTTTTAATGAAACCATATATTTTTTAACACATCAATTGATCCATCACGATATTTTTTATAGAAAGTATTAACCTATTTATGTAAAAAAATCATTAAATTTAATTTTGTCAAATGTAATATATGAAGGACAAGGAAAGGCGCAAAGTGGTATACTTTTTTTTCATTATGTTTCTTTCATACATTTAAATTTGATAAAATTAAAGCTAAAATATCTATTAAACTAATACATAGCATTTCGACATAAATAGTTTAATATCTTTTAATAGAGAATGCCAAACTGGATCGATTAATGTATTAAAAAATATGTAGTTCCTTTTAAAAAATGTTAATGGGCTTGAAATCTCATAAGGACATGACTTAAAAAAAAAAATGTTATCTACCATTGCATGTGCCCCTTCAGATAACTTTGTTCTCTGCATCTTTTCGTAGAACCATTTCCGTTATTAATATAATTATTAAGTGTGTCCATTTAAATGCTCCACTCTATGTTTATCATATATTAAAATATTTCCTGATATATGAACTAATGGTTTTTGACGTAAACTGCTATTAAACGTGCAGATGAAATTATGAAATGCATTAACCAACACAGGAATGTGATTGTATTATATTTAAAAAGAATGTAATTGACGTTTATGTATTCTCTACGTATCCAGATGCAATGATACTAATAACGTCAAATCGTGTCCTTTTCGACGACATTCAACAATTTTTTGAAAAGTTTTTCCATGCAATAAGTAATTTGCAAGTTGAAAATTATGAAATAGGTGCGTCATTCTATTTAGAGTAGGTTATCATGGTAAGGAATACAATTTCTTGTTTCCTCATCAATATTACACTATTTACTTCCTATATCATTGCGGAATGTAAACATATTGTAAATAACGTCAATGTAACAGCCAATGGAATTTTAAGATATTTTTTCAAGATAATGGCTCATTTCAGACTTGTATTCCTCGAAACGAGTATAAGAGAGTGCAAAAAAAAAAAAAAAAAAAAAAAAATGATCTTGAAATTCAAATTCGAGGTCAATATTTTAACAGCACCTTTTTTAAACAGATCTTCAATTAAACAGATCGGTCAGATGAAGAATCGATCGGTGTAGAATCGGTGTAGATATAGCAATTTTTAACAGCTTGTTACAAATGAACTCTGTTAGTAAACGAACGTTACCTTTTCCTGATGAAAGTCTCTGATTATTATGAAAATTACTTACAATTCTCTTTGACCATCTAAATTCTGTCTTCTTCCAGCTTGTTGGTTCTTTGTTCTGAAGCCGCTCACATCAGAATGATGAACGGCAAAGGACACAGTGAATGCCTTTCATTCACGCGATTTATCACAAAGTTGAATATCGTTGGTACTTGGTACGGAATAATACTCTTCCCCCATCTTTTGTGATTCATAGTAAAAAGAAGAAAGATAGGAGTTTAATCGACGCCCGTATTCACAATATGTCCGAGCATAACAGATATATATTTCTAACATTTATATACACTTTTATATAGAAGCGTAGAAAGTACCTATTGTGCTTATCAGCTTGGAAGAAATGCAGATATTACGTTGCATATCTTCTGATACACATATAAGGACAAAAAATAAATATTTATTTCATCTAAATATTCTAAACCGTATACACATTATTACAAATATTCGATTATTATAAATGTTGAAGTAATTACCTTAAGAAAAATTCTGCACCTTTTCTTTTGTATATTCATGACCTGTAGACCGCTTTTACGAAGAGAATAGAATTTAGTGAAAGAAAAAATTCTAAATAAGGGGAGGTCCATATTATTGTGCCCTTGAATATAAATTTTGTTTTGGATCACAAGATCTAGAAACAAAAGAGCTATAAGTAGATTTCTATTGCCGTTTCTTATAGCCTTCAGCTAAAGCTACAAAGTTAACTTTTTGGTAATGTCTTTTGCTATAAATATGTGTGCTTGTTTCAATATATTTTTCTATTACAAATTCATCCACTCGTTCCTCTATCAGTCAATCTCAACAATATCATATATTAAATTAATAAATAATAGTAACATTTTATTTGATCTTGAGTTCATACACTACACCTGTACTTATACTTGTTTCAATATATTTTTCTATTACAAATTCATCCGCTCGTTCCTCTATCAGTCAACCTCAACAATACATATCCGTACGTTAAAGCAATACATACAATCGTCTTAAAAAAAAAAAGAATTACTAATCTTGCTAATGTCCTAAGACATACTTTTGCGGTTATATTTATCTTATATAAATTCCAACAAATTTTGTCTTTATGAATAGAAATATGTAAAAACTTCCACATGATCAAAAATATCATTTTAACTACTTTTAAAAAGTTGATACATATTATTCTACTTAAATTTAAAATTGAAAGCATTCTATTTATTTAGATTTTTCAAATATTCTATATTTTTGTAGTCTATGATGTAGTTGAATATGTATTCAAAATACATATGTGATTGTTTAATGTATATGGAGCTTGTCATGAGTATGGAGCTATCCACCAATGTTTGTTCATTGGTATATTACTGATGCTGCCTCTGGAGATTTTAATACGCTTTAATAAATCACAATCTTCTTATCAAACGATTTGCAAGATTAATACGTTATTCTATTGCTGTTCATTATTTTGTTGTGGAACAGCGATGTTCATCAGTTAAAAGCAATTTATTCATCAGTTGTTTAACAAAAGATTTGCTAAATGTTTCACTTACGAATCTTTATAATACAGCTTTTCATTTTTCGCTTTTATTCTTTTTAATACAAAAATTCAGTGTTAATTAGTAATTATAATCATTATGTTATAATATGGATATGTAGCTAACTCTGTTACAAAACAACATCTTCGTTACTTTTAATGATATGCAAAAGTGCCAAAGGAATGTTATGGTAAACAAAAAATTTTCTCGAGCTTATATTTTTTGAGACTACAATCTCATCAATATTTCCCTTAATGGGATTACATATTTCTATCATCATATCGCGTAATAGCTGAAATTGAAAGTTTATACATGACCTTATAATATGACTTTCACGTAATGGTGAATATATAAAATTCAGAAATGTATTAATCCATCCCATATGTAATTCCAAATGTATTAATCCAGTATTGCTATTAAACGTCGTATCAAAGCGGTTATTAGCGAAAGGAACATGACATAACCACGTTTACATTCGGTATAAATGAACGTTATTGATGCTAAATTATGGCAACCTCAGGATACTGATCAGAGGTTAATTAATTTTCGGTATTGTGCAGATTCATTTGAACGAGTTTCGAGTACAGTTGGATGTATGTAACGTTAGTACTAAGTGAATGCCAACTATATCTAAAAAAAATACCTAAACATAGAGAGACTCTTGCAAACTATTAAAATAAAAAAGAACACGTTCGGTGATTAATGACGCTATTAAGGTTTGGCAGCAATTACTGTAAATCTACACTTATCTACTAGAAAAATAAATAGAGATAATGATGTCAGAAAATCTTCAGTTTCAAGGTTTTTATTTTACTTAATAATAAGATACGTCCATATCACATTCCTTTACAGCAAGAAATAACAAAAAGTGGTTTTATCCAGAGAACAAATTGTTGCAGTTGAATGATAGAGAAATTACCTCAGGATAGTACATTCTTGTCAAGAATATTCTTCTCAGGCGAACGAATCGTCACAATACAGAATTATGCACTTAACTCGAAACCCACGCTCGCGAAAATATATGAGAATGGCAACAGTGTAACATACACGCTCACTGCTACAATGAAATGTCACTCGCCATCGATGAGCTAGAAGTATAATTTTAGGCGAGAAGACAGAGCGGTTTGGTTGCCGTCGAAGGACTTCAAATTTGATGTCACAATAAAAGAAAGACGATTATTGAGAAAGCGAGCCTCGCGCTTTCACCCGACGATTTCATGTTCCTACGAGCTCCTAAAGCTTCGTAGCAGTTTTTAAAGTTTTTAAATAACCTTATCTTGGATTATGATTATCCGAAATGTAATTACCATGTAATTTTTTCTTAATTTAAGATTGCATTCAATTTTTTTTTTTCGCGAGGAGTTATTGAGGAATTACAATGAAATTGTTCATATTTTTACAAATATCGAAATCTTTTTTCTATTTCGTTCGGTAATTTTCATTTTTAATGCATTAAATATCTTTTTCTATATCGTACTTCAAAATTTATTAACGATCACTTTCTACAAATTAATATTACTATTACTTGATTTTGGATCGCTCTGCTGTGAATATGTCGAATGTAAGAACAAAGAACAAAGAAAGCAATTGAGATACGGTGAGACACTTCACAGAATTCGTATTTACACAAGCCAGTTTAACAAAATGGAAATTAATTTAACTCTCGTATTGCAATGCCTGAATCCCTTTTGTGAGGTTTATTAAAGAGAAGACTTTTTCGACAAAGTTCAAAACACGTGAATATTTGAGCTTGTGCTTCTGTAACAGCAAAAATTCTCGCAAATGGACGATGCTTATTTCTCAATCAAATTAGCAAGTGGTTAGAAATTAACGGAAATAATTTAGAACACTTGTTACGATAAACTTTCCTTCGGTAATCTCTGTATTGTAGTTATTTTATTATTCGCATCTATTAGCAAACATTTTTTAATTTTTCGTATTCAGGGTCACGTTAGGATCATAGTGTTATAGATCATTGGATTGATTTCGGTCTCAGCTATTATTTCACGATGATGGAAATGTGTAGTGCCGTTAAAAGAGAACATTGATAGGATTGTAATTTCGAAGGGTATGACTTTGAGAATATTGTTTATTTATTATAACATTTTTCGAATTGAACGGTTTATTCCTTTGGTATTTTTGCATATCATTAAAAGTAACGGAGATATAAAATATAAAAGATATATATAAAAAAGACAAATTTATTAACGATTAACAACCAAGAGTTAATAATCACGTATCTCGAATTGTTTGCTTCGCTATAACGCTAAACCTTTCGCACTTCGTAGCTCGGGGCAGAATGAATCTTTTGTTCGAAACCAAACGGATTCTTTTCTTTGTTGCCCCTCCATATCCCCACTACGCACGCGTTTATTAGATGTCTGCGCTGTTTATTAGACGGTTGCCGCGTATGCATTCTTCCGAATATTCTGCGAAAGAACCATAGGGATATCGATGGTACATTAGGCATGTTGGCCATACGCTTTTATAGCGCTTTGTGTCGCGAAGCCGTTGGAAAGTTCCGTGGTCGAGTGCCGCCACAATCATAATCATAAAATTTAAGATACACGTTTTTCTCATTAATACAATTTTTAATAATTAATAATCCTTTTTACTTAAATTTTTTAGCGGTTAGACCGTTTGCATTTGTTATCTGTATAACATCCTTTATGTGCATCTTCATTGTGCTTTTCAAAAGGGCGAAGAACATTTGAATATTTTGCACTGGCTTTGTGTAGCCGCACTATCTTGCATGAGGATATACGATGTCGAGGCGTGTCTGTTAAATAGAGATTACCAGGTATCCGAAGAGCAAAGTTGTAGGAGATTACATAGAGCATGTGGTGTAGCTAATATGCAAACTTATACTATATATATATAAGATGATTTAAACCTCGTAATGCGAAAATTTCTATCTGTTTCTTATATTTCAAATTGCAATACCGTGTTTATTAATTGTACAATTATTCTGATCATTGGCTATTAATTTAGAAATGTATGGAAATATATAGCTCAGGAAATTCTGAAAGTAAATGTAACGAAAGTTAATATTATACTAGGAAATAGTAATATTACTAGTGATTTGAAGATTCTTCTACTGTTTTTCATAGTATGTTAAAACCTGTCCTGAAAAGTTGAGTTAAAATATTCGATCACAGAAAAATATTAAACTCGTTGAGCTTCCATCTTCTTATATTCTAATTTAATTTAATTCAGATCATCGATGATGTGTTGACACTTTATTGTTAATCAGAATTGCACTCCATATATCTGGACCTCGAAGCCAGAATGTATTAAGCCACACTTTTCAATTTTTACAGGAAAGTAAATCAAAGTTGTAAAAGACTCCAGACAAGATATGGACTTAATATTACTTTTACGCTATTATACTAAAAAGTAAACGGCATAGAACGAAAAATCTTTTTCACCAGGGAAAGTGAAAAATTTAATATAGGAAACATGTAAAAAGTCACTTTTTTAAATACAATAAAAATAATAATTATAAATAATATTATATAATACAAAATAATATTTATAATAATTATATAATAGTATATATAATATAATATAATATAATATAATATAATATAATATAATATAATATAATATAATATAATATAATATAATATAATATAATATAATATAATATATAATATATAATATAATATATTATATATTATTAAATATATATAAGAGAATAAAATTTTTCATAAGATACTTTCTTCCCAAAAAAAATAAATTTGAATATTTATCATACGCGTGTAGGTACTAGGCTAATTCTCAACTAAATATGTTCAAACTCTATTCTGTTATTAATTATTGTTATAATAATATTTTATAAAATGGAAATTAAGAGCAAATATTTTCCAAAATAATGATTAATATTCGAGTTAAAAACGTAAAAGATAATTAGAAGGAAAAGAGATTCAATCCATAAATTGAAAAAGTTATTTAAGGATTAAACTTCGTGCGATTTCGTCGGCCAAGTTCTTTTGCTTTTAATAAAATTTTGTTTCTTTCTACACATCAATTTATTTATCCCTTCACAATATATCGCAAATATGATTTTTCAATAAGTAATATGATTGTCTTAATTAAATTCGTTTTAGTCATTCTCAATTGCGTTCAATCAATTTTCGAATATCAGAAATTTCCTAAATATTTTGATCTTTTATACTTTACTACCACCACTATAGCGACAAGGGTAATATAAAAATTGTTTCTTGCATTTATTATTATTGATAGAATCTGAAAAAGAAAAGATGATTAATGTATAGTTAAAGTTTGCAATATTTATAAACTTTTTGTTTTCAAAAATTTTCGATATACAAGTATATTGGAATTGCTGGTTAATTTCTATCATCAAATTTTTAGGTCATGAAAGATTGAATTATTAAGTCGTTTTATAAGTTCTGTCATGAACTTATTCCTTATTCATTATCGATTTTCAAATATGGTTTTATATCTGTGAAACTCAAATTGTTTTTAGATATCTATGTATTTTCTTAATTTGTATTTAAGAATTAAAAGCAGAAGGAAGTTAATTTCAAGAAGGTTAACAGAATTTTAAAAGCAGTAAGAAATAACAATTGGAAGTCTAAACTAAGAATATTTTCTACATTGTATGCTACATTATCTCGTAAAAAAGTTAAAGCAATAGTGACAACTAAAAATATTAGTTTAGTTTATTCGGAAGCCCCGTTTCCCAAGTTTTAAAAAGAAAATCTTCATCAAAAAATTTTGACCAAATTCCAAATGACAGACATTTTGTAAGATACAGCTAGAAAAGTTAGTTTTTAAATGGGGAGAGATGACAGAAAATGAGGAAGAATACAATAACTGTTCGGGATTCTGGTATTAGACCCTAATCGCATTCATTGTCGCATTTATTTCTCTCTATGTCTTTCCTCGTTCTATCATAACCATTAATCCAATCATCAATAATCGTTTTCTGTCTGCCAATGTATCTCGAACAGTTACCTATAATAAGTGCCAATTATTCTGGGCAATTATTCTATCACCCTAAGTGCAGTTATCAATTCGTATGAAGAAGGCGAACAGAGAATATCCATAAACCCTAGCAGTGGTCGAATTGTCCATTTAATCTTCTGTCACCACATCGGTGGCACTTTGCACATCGCGATCAAATACCTAATAGTCCACGCGATATCTTTTTATTTCTTTTTCAAATCAATAATTACAGTTTCGCAAAATAAATTGTACGATAAACGTTTGTCCAAATTATATATTGGCGCACAAACGCATTCGAATATCCTTTAAAACGGAATAACTATTAAAAAATAGGATCAAACGACGTGAGATTTTTTGAAGTGACAGAAGAATTAGTTACTAGATGACGTATAAAAAAATTTTGAAAAAATTGCAATTGGTCGGAATCACGAAGAGAATAGGAAAGGCTACTTTAATAATTATTTACAAAGCGGACGACGTCGCTGAATTCAATGACCTTGAAATATGTCATCAGGGTCAACACTCTGAACAACTTTTTCCTACATATGGTACCATCAGTCTGTCATAAAAATTTAAATAATATGTTTTGCAGATTTATGTCAGTTATATACATGCTGAAAATTTCATCATAATCAGTTAACGTTGCTATGATGAGAATCGCAATTTTTCACGACTTTTGACTTGTGATTGTAATAAATCTAAAGATTCTTACATGCTTATCGCTTGTTTCTGCATCAATCAAAATTATGTGAATTATTAGGTTGTCCGAAATGTTTCTTTTGTTTTATAAAAAAATAATAGACGCACAATTTTTTTTGTTGTATATTAGTTTATAAAATTATATAAAACAGAAATTGTTGAGAAGTACTCCTTATCGATTTCGATAACCTTGGAATATGTGGTTCAGGTCACCATTTTGGATAATTTTCCTCTATACATATTACCATCGGCTGGTCTTACGTTTCGAGATATTCACAAAAGCTACAATTAAATTTAATTTCTGTTACATTTCACTCTGGCGATCGCTTCGCGACGACCGCATCTTTATATAGCTCACCCTAAACTTAACTCATTGGTGTTAATCATCTTTAATGATCATCTATAAATAAAAAAAGAAAAATCAATGGGTTATAGATGTAGTTAAATGGTAGAGTAATACTCGGCCCACGCTGGCCAGTATCGCTAACGTGGCTTAATTTTTATTTCATTCCATTTTGTAAATGTATCATAAATACTTTCGTGTATAGCTCAAAATTAAGACTATCAGTAGGTTGCGCGTGGTGAACATATATGCATATATGTATACATGTATAAATATCTGTTGATTCTAATTATTAATACATATGTACGTGACGAACAGACAGACAAGATGTGCGGTACTCTTAAACTACATTATTTTAGTTTTATTTCGACGGTAATATAGTTCTGATAATCAAATAATTGGATTTTTCGGTATACCGGTAGAAATATTTCTAGTTACATAATATTAATTATAATATGGATCAATAAATTTAACAATTATAAATTCTAATATACTGATTTCTTACTTATACCGATTACTTACTGATAATTTAAGTGAAAATTAAAAAAAAAAAAATACATAGTATTAAAAGTACATAGAGATAAAGATATTTTTGCATATAGCTTGGAAATTTGAGCCGAGTAACTGTAACATGTATTGAGTAAAGTTGTTCAGAATGACGATGTTCATAACACATTTTAAGCATTTCGTAAATAATTATTAAAATTATTTTACAAATTACTAGCCATTTGATTACGTTACGTGATCTAAATGTAATAGCTTAAAGAAATTTTGTAAATATCGGAGAACAGCTTCGACTATTATTCATGCTAATCGTTGTTAATATCTGTTACGGAACTCTTGCGCCGGAATACGCTGTTAACGGCAAACAGTCGGCATTGGCATCGTGTTTCAAGGTTACAAGAACGTTGTGAAATAACCGTGTGCACTTTATGACGTAATGCGGTGTGCAGACACGCGCGGTATAAGAGCGCCTCGAGGTCCTTGTGCAATTATCTCCGTCCATCGTGTACGGTTACGCAACAACGCAAAAGGTGAGCGCGGCCTGTCCTGACAGCTAGTCGCATTAACGTGTCACGGTTGTCGCTGCTGGCAATGTCAAGGGCGTACGCATGATGTTTATATCTGCAACCTACTGCTGCAGTATTAAACGAAGCTTGGAATGTTCTGTGACTAAGTAGAGAGAAGTGGATAGCATAATTGGCACGACTCATTCTTGAACGACAACTGACCTCATCTAAATGTAATAATCACATTATTATTAGTTACATTAGTCACTCCTGTTGACTTTATGCAGGGAAAGAGCCATAGATTCACGTGCCAGAAGAATATTTTCGTTGATTGCTTTGTAAAGTAATTTCTTGCACTTGTTTGACATGGTTGAATATTGTTTTGTAATAAGATAATACTAAAAAAGCGTTCTTGAAAGCGTTTATTTCGCTTTTCGAAAAGCTTTTGAAATTTCTTAATGTCAATATGAAAATACTTCAAACGAAGCAACATTTGTTCTTTTTCAGTTAAAAAATGATAATAATATTTATATCTAGGGAAAGAATCATGGATTAATGCTAATGAATCAAAGGAAATGTTTCACTTATTTCCTTGTAAAATAGTTTCTTAGGTTTGTTTGAAATAGTTTGAGTAGCGGAAGTTAGTTTTTGTAATTTTTGTTTTTGATTTACTTTCCTTTATTTTTACTAGTAGTAAAAGTTATCTTATCAAGTTATTCCATAAAACATGTAGCGTGTGGTTGTATGACTTTAACACATTAAAGAAGAGATTTGGATTTATTAATAAATAATATTTGAACAATCTATTATCTATTTTTTTCTAAGATAATAATTGGATGCCATTCTTCCTAGGCAGAGAAAGAGAATGTCTATCAAATCGAATTTAACAAGATCACGTTGAAATGGGATTATGTATTTGACTATTTGTTATGCTCTTTTTAAAGGCGTATAGTGGTATCACCTAATTTGGAGTTGCTTATGTAAGCAATAAGACTAACGAAATAAAGAAAATAAATATAATGAAAATACTAATAAATAAGTGAAAACATTAGTGATATAGATTAATATTTGTTGTAAAGCCAATTAGATTAATTATATATATCGTGTGAGTAATTTTTAAATAGTTTATTTTGAATAAGTACAAGTACATTCAAAAATGGAATCATATTTATAGAAGAGATAATAGAAAAGTACGAAAATTTCATTTTAACGATAAAAATGGAAAATCAATTAAATTATTCCAAAATTCTAGACAGAGCAATCTTAACATTACATCTTAACATTTTTGTTATTTAATGATGATATATATGTAAAATGGAGAATTAGTAAAATGTTTTAATTATTTAAGAATTCTAGGCTATTCAATTGCTAATTATTGAGATTAGGGGCGATTTCACCTATTCCAATGACCTTAAAAATATGTTGTCAAGATCAACATTCTGAAGAACTTTTTCCTTATCCACATAACCGCCGCATCACTCGGTTTTCTTTTTCAAAATATTCGTACAAAACTTCAATTAAATTTAGGTCAGGATTACGCTTTATTCTATCTAAACTTAGATTACGAGAGAGATAATTTCTTAATATTGTCTAAATAGAAAACAAAAATTAATGCTACATATATAGATTGGTTTAGAATAGTACCCAAACACTATTAGACGGCCGGCAACACTATCATGAAACAATTTTCGATGAATTGATTGATATATGGAATATTGAACTTTATTCTAATCTACATTTGGTCATGTACATCTAACAAATATACTTCTTATCATTGAAGAATTGTTTGGAGAATAAAAATTTATAAAATGAATTGTTAAATAATACATATAATATTAAATATAACTTGCTTTATAACCTGAAAATTAAAGCCTAGCGGTGGTATTTATATGTACAGGGAAAAATTGTTCAGTATCGACAATATATTTCAAGGTAATTGAAATTGGTAAGTTCGCCCCAGTTTTTAGTTCCCCTAATACTTCTGTTGAATTTTGTATCAGGAAAAGTTGAAATGTTTATAATATTTTTATTATTTAATTATCGGTTATGTATAAAAGAGAATTTTTATTAAATGATTATTTACGGAAAACAGGTCGAATCTTAATTTTTATAAAAGAATGTGTATTAATATTTATAATATATTATATCAGTGAGGAATAAATATTTAATTATTTAAAAATTTTCTGACATGGGAAATATATATATGTATATATCTATGCATAATGTACAATATAAATATTTATAATAAATCACTTTCAACAAATAGAAAATTCTTCTATCTTATATCGTTATTATGATGATTGATGCATCGAAAAATGATTAATTTTTGCACTTGTTGATACATATAGGATTCATTATAAGTAGATATCGTCTATACCCAGCAATTAGAAGAATGTACAAGTAGTGAAAGAGAACATGTGTCCGTATCGAGATCAGCGGATGCATGGTTGATCAGACGTTTATTTTTCTATGAATTCATGAGCTATGAATACATTTATACATAGTATTCAAACGTCATGTTGTGCGAGATCAATATCGTAGAATACAAAATTTGTAATAGCGAAGATGCTTACTCTTTTTAATTGTTTAGAGTTGTTTCAAGTATTATAATAGTTGATTAGCAGTACAACTGATATAAGTTGAGTTTTATAATTTCTGGAAAAGACTGGTTTAGCAACTGTAACGTTTATGCGGATGTTTATGCAAATGCATATTTCAATAGGATATAAGTACTTAAAATTTATTTTGTCGCTAGACTATTACAGAAATGTATCTTTTATGTTGCATATTTTGCATATGTTTAGCGTATTTACCCGTTTGAGTCCTAGGGATCTTTAAAAAAACAAAAGCGCTCGTTAAATTTGTTATTTTTATAAAATACATCTATATTATCATATATGCGTACTATCAGTTTATGAATATTTTAAGTTTTGTTCAACAAAAATTATTGAGAAGGTAACAATAAAATACGAAATATAAAAATATAAAATACAAAATACGAAAATTTCGACACAAAATGTAAACAGCGTGATCGCGTTGCTTGGAATTCAAACGGTTAGTAAATATATTGACAAAAGGAGAGCCAGATCCAATGATTTTGACCTTGATATATGCTACCTTCAGAAGGTTTTAGTTATCGCTAGATATTCCTCAAAGAGTTATTTACAAAAATATAGAAATATGTACTACTAAGTACATTGCAGTCTGCCTATACATATGCCAGTATGTATATGTGAACACGGACGTAGCTGACGCGATAGTCGCTTTTATCTCCCAGTTGTTATTTTAAAGAAACATCGCACGCATTGCCCCATTTGCTTCGCGAGCTCCGTTTGCTCGTAAAAGTCTAGTCCAACCCAATACCAATTCCACATACGAGAAAAGTGGCTCTACTTTTGGTCAAGAAACATCTTTCTTAATAATTCCTCGCTCGCCCGCTTTGCCTATGTGTGGATTTGTTATTGGAATGGACTAGATTTTTACGAGCGAGTGAAGCAAGCGTGCAACACTTGCTGTGTTTCTTTACCATACACATCCGAAGATTACATAGGGAAATGTCTTTGACAACATATGCCAAGGTTGAGGTCATTAGATTTGTGTCCATTTTTGTCAACATTTTTGTTATAAATATATTTATATATATCATATTTTGTTATATTTTGTTATAAAATTATGTGCAGAAATATATTGCATATATATCATATACATTTATGATAAGTTCATAAAACTGATATTAACGTCTTTTAATTCGTGTATCATCTTCCCAAGTTTTCGAATTAAGTGATCGTATATACAAATGTATGGACTAATAATGACTCATTAAAAGGATAACAACATAAACATATACATATATACATACATGCTCTCCCTCTCTTTCTATGTGTGTGTGTGTGTGTGTGTGTGCTATTCTTTTAAAGAATCATTACTAATCCATACATTTGTGTATACCATATATATAATATATTATATAAGTTATAATATACGTTGTAATCAATTTGTAGAAGCTAAATATATCGGATAGTCTAAAAGTCAGTGTACCCATGATTTTTTAGACACTTTCGATAGTCGGACAAGGATATATTTCGAATAAAAGTTTATCAGCTTTCTATCTACTACAAACTATAATATTATCAATTTCAAAACAAGTTTTCCTTCCATGAAAAGTCCAGGTCACCTATATTTTTTTATAAATGGAACAATGCATTTTTTTACACTCCATTCAATGCACTTTTAATTTTCTACAAAAAGATATTATGGTAGTTTGGTCCGAAAACCATTACTTTAACGAATATTTTAGCTTTAATGTTATAAAATTTATCTCATGAAAGACAAGGGAAACATAAGAACAGAAAACTTTTATACGATAAGTTGCACAAAAATGCAGTTAAAATATCTTTTAAACTAATAATTTTTCAACCTAATACTTTTTTGCCAAAAATTTATAAATTCATTGAATGCCGTATACAAAAGTGTATTAATCCATTTTAAAAAATGTAGGTGATTTTGATTTCTCATTGAAGTAAAATTTTGTTTAAGTTCTTAACATTGCATTTGTAGTTGGTGGGAAGCTATTGGACTATTACGACTATTGGAAGTGCCTGAAAAATCGTGGGGACTAATTTTTAGACCATCCTGTAGATTGAATTAAATCAGATATCGCGATTTGCTGTCGCCAGTAAGATATAATACCACTGAAATGAAATATACGAAATATTTAAAGTAAAGAACAAGAGACGTAGAAAAATTAGATCGACTCAATAACAGAACAATGTTTCACGAGTTGCGGAAATATTGTTTCGTGTGAAAATATGACAAAATTCGTTGTGAGAAGAAATCGTAGTTGATACAACACTGAAATATGTATTCTCGTAGACATAGAAGCAAAGTTCAGGCATAAAATAATATGGGAGGATTTTTACAATTCGAAGATACTAACAATAATTAATGTGTAGGTTGAACTCAAGCTGCCCGATTTTGATGATTTTTTAATATGTGGCGAGAGGCGTCATTGTGAGTAACGTTTTCCTATACATGTTGTTATTAGTTGTTTCCGAGATACATCTTCGCAAAAAACTTGGTATCAACACAGTAAATTCTGTCCATAGTTGTGCATGTGTGGCAACGTAGGCATCAATATTGGTCGCTGGCCGCCGAACGCTTATCTTCTGTTTATAAACGAGGGTCGGGCGTGTTTAAGGGACCCATACACAACGTGCACATACGAGGCTGCAAGAAATGTTTGTTATAACTCACTTAAAAGTGCGATGTTCACTTTTGGGTTAATTTTTACAAATATGGCCATAGGTTTGGGTAACAGACAACAATATAATTTGTTACTATTTTACGGAAGCGTTGCAGGCCGCTTCAGCCGAGTTTGAAAAACTAGTTCAAACCCAAATTCAATATATTGATGATATCTACCTTTAACTGAATTAGAAGTTGTAACCGACGTTTCTTACGACCTCGCATATGCTCGTTGTGCACGGAGTCTTTAACGGGCTCGCTTGACCCTCATTTATATAGAGGAGATAAGCGGCCGGCGGCCCGAAACCATTACTGATACATACTCTATCACAGACGCACAACTATAAGCGGAATTCACTATAGTAGCACCGACAGTTTTTTGCAAATATGTATGTCGAAAATTAAGGCCGATCGCCAGTAACATGTGTAGGAAACATGTGTCAACAATGTGTAGGAAAATTATCGAAATTGGAGATCTGTATATTTATGAAAACATCTTTTATATGGATATGTATAGTTATTAATATATCTTGGTGAAACCCTGATAACGAGATATGACGAAATTTTTTACCTAAGTATAACAAATTATTCCAAATGATTCGACGTTACGTAAAAATTATCTTGGTGATTGTTGTAAATCTGCGATTTACAATATTAGAGAAGATATTGCTGAAAACAATGTGTGAATTTTTGTTGATAAGATAACAGATAAAATAGACCGAAACATAGCCAAATTGATAATTGAAAAAATCTCTGAGAATCAAATATTGGTTTCCCATATATTTTTTTTTAAGGAATTAAAACAAAGAAGTTACGCATCTGCGTAAATTAGGCAATACGAATACTATGGTCAGATGATAACGAAGAAACAGTGTTATTGTTGATAACAGATGTAGGTATGATGAAAGCTGGAAAAAACCTGAAATATTTTATGCAAACATGATGCATCTAACGTGTATAATTGATGAATTATATAGAGGTGAAGGAGAAGTACGTTTACATTTCCCATTAGTAAATAATGTAGTACCTTCTATTAAAAAAGTATTTATAATAGCACCACTTTGGATCGAATGTTATCGTAGAATGTTAGAGAACATTCTATTATCACTTGAACCAATTTCAACGAGATGAGATACTTGGCTTGAGACAGCTATATTTCATACCACGCTGGTATTTGGGAAATATTAAAAATGTTGTTAAATATTACGATGCGAATGATGTGCTAGTAATTAAAACACCACAGGATGTTCTTCAGAATGCATTGCTGATTCAAAATCTAATGTTTATCAAAATCCACTGTGGCGGCACTCGACACTAACTGGCGTCGAACGACGGCAGCACAGTGGTCAGCACCTTAGGTTACGTTCGGGACTCGGGTTCTCAAATCCCGGGGACCGGAATCCGATTTTTCTTCCACGACCCAAGAAATGAGAAGAAAAAATGCTGCAATACCCAGCAGCGACACCGGCAACCCGCAGTATATAGAACACCTGTCCCACTCTACACACGAGCAGTAGCGCACTATCACCACAACTATACCGGCCAGACAGCAACAAACAAACATGTACACCTCTCACCACTTTGGGATTTTCTTGGACAATGTAAAGAAACTAGAAACAATTGGAATGTCTTTCACTGAATCGGTGAAAGTGTAACGACCGACACTGATAGATATTTCAGAAGCATTCCTGGAACTTGTGCAGTCAGAATTGTATCAAAATGGAATGCAGTTTTAGCAAGAAATACCAAATTCCAAATAATTTAGAAAGTTAATGAAATTTTTCGAGGTCAGACAATTGAAGAATTGGATGAGGTTGAAGTATGCTATTGCAGCAAATTTAAATATGTCTCGATTACGTCTTATGATGATAAATGCTCATTCTCAGCTTATATATAAGGTGATCTTAAGCGATAAACGTTATCAATTAATGCTCAATAATCTTGAAAAAATACTCGTAACTTATTGTAATTTAAATTGTAATTGTTAACTATTACATTTAAATAATAAAATTAATATAGCATACTTTCTGTATATATTGCATATATTTATATACTCTCGTATATGTTGACATATTATTAACACATATTCAGCGTACGTTATTTGTACATTTTGACATATTTTATTGACGTAAACATCCGCAGTCTAACTGAGCAGCAAGTTCAAATCAAACTGTATATACTTGTACGAAATTGATTAATTAACTGATGTATTAGAAAATAATAATGAAGAAATTGTTATTTATGAGGTTATTCTATCCACGTTGTTCTGCTTTGTGCTGTTTAAATTGTTTATACAATCGACAGTATCTTACTATTCGATTATGATTGTATGATTATGTTTTTACTCTCTCCCGCTCTGTTCGCTCCTTTATAAGCATTACCCCTTCGCAATAGGAACGGACTGCGAGGAACTCATGTTGCCCCTCAGCATCGTTTTCATAACTAACATGGGGTTCAATCTCTCGCCAATCGCTAGTCACAGAATACGACGAGGGACCTCCCACGCCGGACAAAACTCCAGCGTGTGCTGGGCCGTGTCCTTGTACTCTCCGCAGTGATGACAGGTGTTCATCACCTCTCTTCCGATTTTCTGTAGGTATTTCTCGAATACTTCGTGTCGTATGAGCACCTGCGTCATCCGGAGGATAGCGGAAGTCCTCCGCGGTCCTGCCAAAAAATCTGGTAAGTGCCGCCGAAAGGCGACAGTGCCTTACCATTTATATATGTGTTCCATCCTTGTCTAGGGGAGTGCTAAACGTCTCTTTCCTTTCATATTTCAAAAAAAAATTTTTTTTTTTATATTTTCGTGGAGGAAATCTTCATAGACACCCCACCACTCTGTGGGCTAGTGGAGGCACAGAGTAGCAAAGCGTGCCGGATTTTTACCGACTAAAACCTCCACGGGCCGGGACCCAGTCGCCAAGTGACCCTCAAACCCTGGGGGGTGCTTCCCCAGCACCCAGGTGCTTCCCCAGCACCTCCAATAATACCAAACACTCGCAGAAAGTACTACCACACATGCAAGCAAGCAAAGCTGTGCTTGCCTGTTGTGTATTACTTCCCTAAGAGAGATTTTGGTTTTTCATCCCTTGAAAATATATCACCAGGGTGAGGATTCGAACTCGCAACGCGTCGTACTTCACTCCTGAGCCCGAACGAGCGTAACTGCCTGTCCCGCCAACCTTCTAGTTGATTAGAAAGTATTTGATTCTTAATGTGGCATTGTATATCAGTAAGTATTCTAATTGTTGTAGAAGAAAGTTCCTTAGTGGTTTTAGCGTTTATTAAATCAAAATTGAGAATGTTAGGCTCAATTTTAATTTCAGCAATAATAGCTCAAGTAGGTATAAGGCATATATATTACATATGTGTGTGTGTGTGTGTGTGTGTGCGTGCGCGTGCGTGTATGTATGTATATATATATATGTAAACTCCCTAGAGTTCACGTGTGATATAGGGACTCTTTCTGTTTACGGATAGCACGACTTTCTTTGTTTCACGGACAGAGCGACTTTTTTTTTGTTTTGCGGACAACCATTTTGAGAGACACTCATTTCCCAAACGGACGGACAGAGAGCAACATCAGAGATAGACAAAATCACAGGATAATTATTTAAAACATTGAAGATTGACGGAGAAGATCGGTAACTCAGGACGTTGAAAATCGATTCTCGTTTTTCAGGTAGACATTGCATAGAACTTGTTATTTATTTTTTACTGTTATAGATTGGTATTAATTGTTGTTTATTTCTGTATTTCATTTAAGTATTTTCACAATCAACTCACAATAAATTATCTTGAGATTTACGACATTACATCTATATATATCTCGGGTTGTAGTTAGGTTTAGGGGCGTGTAACGAATCTTCATTCGGACTAGCCATCGTTGTTGTACAATAGAGATTATACTTACTGGTATAAATATGATTTTTAAAGAGTTTGACAAATAACCGTGGTGATTAAACACTCGAGATATTAATGACAATGTTCTTAGGTTCAATAACGAATCCACAGTCAACGGGGTAACTCTTTGTTAAACGTAGAATATATTTTGAAGCATAAAGTAACATTCGCTGTGACGCTCGGTATATATTGCTCGTAAAAACGATGTGAAAACTCTCCAAGATGATCGCAAAAATAAAAGATTGATGAAAACTTTCCTCTCCTTAAGATCGCGTTCGTTTTGTTGTATATTGGCCTGGGATACCAACAAAATTCCAGCCGCCGTTGCAAGGCAGTCCCGCGTAGCGGCGACATCGCTCCTGCTCGCAGTTTGATTGTTAATACAACGTGTGTCCCATAATATTGGCACTTCTCTGTTAGGTAAAAGCATCCATCCCATGACCGTGGCTACGTTCAGCGACCAGTTGTGTCACCCTGAGCCCAAGCCCACTGTCACAAATCTCAGGCAAACATAATCGGATTGAATCATAACAGCTACTTTTAAGTTTTATTATTTAAATACAGCTATAATAAATAGTTTAGACTATAGTATTGGGGATCTTCCCAAAAATTCCAAAAGAAAGACGCCGATGTCCCTTCATCTCCGACATATATATATAAAACTTAGTAATATATATACTATATTTAATAGTATAGTATAATATTATATAGCATATATATTACATATATTTAGTTATTGTATATATACAATTAAGTTAAAAAATACACTAAATTCTTCCAGAAACCATTGTCAGTATTAACGTTATGAAGAATTTTTATAACTTTTAATACATGGAAAAACAAAACATTTTAATACGTAAATTTTTACACATATTTTGCTTATTTTCTAGTAATTCATTAGAAAGACCTCAAGGCTCCCTACTCGAGGAAACGATCAGTTCATCTCCTAATGGAACGTATCAAATATAGGAGTGCCGCCTAATAAAGGGACAGGACGTGATTTTTAATCCATTTGCGCCTATAAACGTAAAGCAGCATTCATCGCTGTAACTATGCTTCTGCACATGTTAAACATTCCATTTGTTGAGTTGCTAAGAGACAAATTTAAAAAAATTTCAATTTTTAGACATTTTTAAAAAATAACTAAAAATGTTTTCTTTCTTAAGCATCATTGTTATCCAATAAAATTACATTATTTAACAGAAACAACGTTATAACTTAAGATAGCAATCATAATAATATTTAGTAAATCAAACAAATATTTGCTTTGGTTCCATTCTTTAAGCGTTGTTTTGAAAACTATGAATTTGCATGAATATTCGCTCTCTGGTTATATATTTTCTAGCAACATTCTTTCAAAAATCTACGTTATTTATTTGAAGATGAAAAGATTCTATGAATCAAGGAAAAGGAAATATAAAAAAAGCCAAGTTCTTATTTCGTATTTTTATAAATTATTTCTTTAAGAGAAAGAAAGTGAAAAATGTGTTAAAGAATAGAAGAAGAATTTTGAAAGTAGATTTAAAAAGATAAATAGACCAAAGAATATAAAATCAGTGTACTAACATCGGAAAATATAAACGAAGAAACTGTTTGCGTAGTTTGTTTAGGGATCATTGATGAATATTGGATTCAATGGTTATAATAGAATGGCTTCTCGAGTGTTTTCGGTGACTATTTTTATGATCGTTGTAAATTATTTTGAAGCTGCCCTGCGTTACTTATTTTCGCTATATCCGATATTAGGTGCCATTCTATGGTTTCTATTCTATTCTTAGGTTCCTTTAAAATCAATAACCAACGATTAATGTCAATTTAATCTAAATATTATGAAAATTTTATTTATCTTATTTCTTTACTTTGATTTCTATTGTAGTTGATCTGTAATTAATGCAAAATATACAAAAACAAGACAGTATTTCTTTCGCGTATCTAAGGAAAACCATAAGTGTCCACTAATAGGGAAACTCCCCCTAGGCCAATTACATTGCTCCCAACAATGTCCAAAAAAGCTATAAAAAGTTATGAAGTTACTGAAAAAAGTATTTTAAAATGGGGTGTGAAAAATAATTACTGAAAGGAGTTTAATTCCATCGCATCAATTTGGCTTCAAGAATAAATACGCCACGAACAAGTACGTAAGGTAACAAACAAGATCATCAATGCACTGGAGCTAAAACAGTACTGCACTATCCTATTTTTGGACGTTGAAAAGATATTTGACAAAGTATGATGTAGGAGACTTCTTGACAGAATTAAACAAAACTTCCCTGTTGAGAAATTTCTGTTTGTTAAATTATACTTTGAAAATACATAGAATATTCTTTGCTGAGTATCAGAAACTCTTTCAGATTTACATACTGTCAGTGCTGGCGATACTCAAAGTTATGTTTTCATAACTACATTGTACACTCTGTATCTATACAGTCGATATACTGGCCAGCTCTAAAAATACTTTATTTTAACATTCGCGGATGATACTGTAATTCTAGCCACCGAGCTAAGGCTGTATCAACATTATTGCAGCAACACATACGATTGCTGGGACACTAGTTAAATTAGTGGAAGAAGGGTATACTGGCAAATGTAATTACATCACCTTCACGTTAAGGAAGGACAGCATACCCTTCCACTTACAAAGAATTTTAGGCATGAAAATAACATGATATAAAACGGAATCCATAAATTTATATAAAAGAAATTATAAAATGATTTGTTAAATATAATATTATTATATATACATAATTTTTTATGTTTATGTGAAAAGCTTCAATTAACTAATCAAATTGCAAACAAAGTTAATGTATACAATGTTAGCAATTCTTATTTAGAAACATAAGTTATATAATGCGTTAATTTTTTTGTTTGCTATTTAAGTTTCTTTCTTAATGTGTACACAAACGTGTGATTATATTTGAACCTTTTCGATACGGTTGAATTTTGGGCAGTTTCTCTGTACGGTAGAATTTGACGCGAATTCTATGCAAGCACATTGGAATGAAGTTTTTGATAATTAAATTATAATTTTCTTAAAGATATGATGCACATACTTTAACTTTAATAATTTACTTTAATAATTAATAATACAATTGAGTGTGATATATTTTAAAGCACGGTACGACACATAGACCCACGCCACAATTCTCACACTCATAGCGCGATAGTATTTTTCAAATTGCTCTTTGATTTCTATTTTGAAGCAACATTTTCAGGTTGAAGATTCTAAAAAATTATAAGGATACGGATCGGCATGTTAAAAAGAACATCTAATAATGGTATATTTATTTTAACGGAAAGCAACAATTGATATCTGACACTGGCGTATCAGGAACAAAGACTATATATTCTGCCTGTATATTGTTAACATTGTTATAAAACATTGCGAGGACAAGAAAAGTGTGAAGCAAGACAAATGAAAAAGATCAATTAATTCAAAAGATGAGCTAATGAGTCAGTAGAGTGAGTCACTATAGTGGTGCATCGTACCTAAGAGGTTAAGGATATCCTATTGTAGATTTAATTGGCAATATATCGCATGTCATACATCTTTTCATCTGTACTTTAATGGTAAACACTCACGATTGCGCAATTATCGTATAGGCAATGTGTCAGAGAAAATTAGAATTTTCGGAGAAATTTTCCACAAGAGCTTCGATTTATTTATAGATTATTATCCTATAGATTTCATAAAAAGAATTATGCCTGTGACGTTAGGAAATGTAAAAATTAATATATAATTTCAGATGAAAAACTTGTAATTAATAAATTATAAATTTAAGCATCTTTACATTTATCTGTAAATATTGGGTTGGCAACTAAGTGATTGCGGATTTGTCATTAGGTGGTATTAACAAAATCCGTAATCATTTAGTTGGCAACCCAATAATATTTATTTCGTCGTAGATGTCTTTAGTACGATTAGTTATAGGTTTATAGTGATCAATGAAAGTGTTGGCACAGATTGACTTGTTTTGTAAACTTTTATATGAATTTGTTAAAAAAATACAATTGTTTGTTTAACTTTTTTGTAAAATATAAGAAGTGGAGGTCGAAAACACTTATGGTATTGATTTTGCTTTTTACGATATTTATGAACTTCTATTCTGAATAATTCTTGTAAGGAATTTTTGTTTCTATAACGATTTTTATTTTGGTTCTTATACACATTGCTTCTAGATTAATTATTTACAAACGTTATTATTTCCGAGACACTTCTAGAATTGTTTCTTGTATCGATTTTATAGTAATTGAAACATTACGTTTCTATAAAAACAGTTCAATATACATATATCTTTTATTATTTAGTTTTATACTTTAGAGTGGCAAGTTATTTTGCCAAAGAATGAAATAAGGCATCGTATGTTTTACAAATTTACTCAGCATTTTAGAAGAAAATCTAGTCCATGCATATACCTAGTGTATGTCTTTATCGTTGTTCGTTACTATTGGGTTGGCGATTAAGTGCTTGCGGATTTTGTCATTAGGTGGCATTGACAAAGTCCAATATATAATAGCTAACCCAATATATGTTACACTTTACGAAAAGGAATATTCATATTTATAAATCATATATAAATCATATTTATGATTATAGGGATATGTATAATTTTATGTGCTAGACTAGATTGACCGCGTAGTAGTTATACATGTATGTGAATATGAGTGTATGGAAGTATGTGCGGCGCCTCGAAAACAAAGGAATGTAAACTGTTCAGTTAATAGTTTGGTATGGAAGAAGGTGAGACGCGTGCAAGTATGTATCGATGAATATCTTTGAAATTGTTTATTAAATAAATATATAACTATTCTAATATAAATTCTAAGTGTAAATTTAGTGTTCCTATACCATTATTTTGGCAATTAAGATCCAAAATTCTTAACAATGATTTTTATATCTTATTAGTATTTTATAACAGTAATAAGTAACTGAATTTATTAGAAATTTGTTTCGAAATATTAATTATACATATTATCTTTATGTCAAACTTACTCTGTAAAAATGAAAGAAGAAGAGCACGATCTACGACATATGTCGATATGGATCAATGTGAGTTACCCGAAATATAGAAATGGAAAGTCGATGACGAATATGTTTACTCATTTTGCATATGTTTCCTGTCTAGCTAAAGGTCGATAAAACCGTGCCGTGTTCGTTCCGTGTTCCGGCTATGCTTCGGATTAGGTTCGGTCTCCATAGTTTTAAATCAGAGTTGGACAAAAAGTAATCTGGTTGATTAACGATTATGACTAACGTAAAATCATGTTCATAATTAATGATCACGATTATTAAGTAATCTAGCAATCATGATCAATGAATAACTGAAGTAATCAAAGCAAACGTAATCAGTAGACATGATTAACTCAGAAATTTGATATGTATTATGGTAGTTATAATGATATCGAACAGCTTTTATAAAATCCACATTTGTTGAATAATTCAACGAAAAAATATTTACATAGTAAATGAATATAAATTATGATCTTGGTGTGCGAGTGGGAGTACAGTACGCTTTTAATATGACTTTCATTAAAAATACTTCATCCGAGAGTCCATGCGCCTCTTTCGGTTCCTTCTCCATCGTTGCATAATAAAAGGATAGTCTCTTCACGGCTGCTGACGTTGGTAATGGCGTATTATGACGTATAAGAAAAAAACATTTCTTATCGAAGCATTCTGATATGGAAGATATAAACCTTGCTGTTTTTCACATAACAAATGTATTAGGTTGTCCGACAGGTTTCTTTCGTTTTATGAGGAAATAATAGACGCACAACGTTTTTTGTTTTATATTATTTTGTCGAATTACGTACGATCCATTTTGTTCTGTTGAGATAAACACCGCGACATTTCACAGATTTAGTTTCACGTTTGTATGAAGGTGCATTTTTGTAAAAAACGCGTTTGCGAAAGAAAGACACTTTCCGGACAATCTAATATTATAGAATTTCTAACTCTGCCCTAGATGCAGGTAAAGTAGTTTCATTATAAAGTAGTTGAATTGGAACTGAAGCTCATATGAATACAATCAAGTTTTCTGACAACTAAGTGATTGCGGGTTTTGTCATTACCACCTAATGACAAAACCCGCAATCACTTAATTACCAACTCAATAGTATTGAAAAGTTTCTTTTTGAGATGACTTCTGTAGGGAAGCTCTTGCTTCCAAGCGTTTTCACTCTACAGAAGTTTTATGCCTTTTGTATTATTGCAATGTTTCTTTTTCATATTGCCGTTTAGGATGCACGAAAAAGTTAAATAATGAATTTCCAAAACAGCTTATTGAAACATTCTTCGGTTTACAGTTTAATCTAAACAATTTTACCACAACTCGTTTCACTTTTCTCTGATAAATACGAGGTGGTATTATTTGTTTGTAGTAGCCGCTTTTGCCGGTATTAGTTGTGGTGATAGTGCGCTATTGCTATAGTGTGTAGAATGAGACAGGTTCTGCCGCGGGTCGCTGGTATCGCTGCTGGGGTACTGCTGCATTTTTCTTCTCATTTTTGATGCCGCGGAAGAAAAATCGGACTCCGGTCCCTGGGATTTAAACCCGGATTACGAACGTTCGTAACCTAAGGCGCTAACCATTGCGCTTCCGTCGTCCGACACTAGTTAGTGTCGAGTGGTGGTATTTTTGCTGTCGAGTGCCGCCACAAATATTTACAAAATTTACTATCTACGGTTACTGAAAGTTTTATTTTTGTACCTCCGGAATTGTCATCGATACGCTGTTTTCTATTACTCGATAACGATATTTTATTTGATAATGAACATGTCGGATTGACAAATTCGGGATATTCTTCATTATTCAAATAAAGTCGTCCAAATAAAGTTGAGCAAATCAATATACTATACATAAAGTATCTATTAGTTAATAAGATAAATTATACCAAGTAAACCATACTTTATTCTTTATACTATTTCAGTGTGAGGCACTATTCCAACTGGCAAGCTTGTTTGCAATAAAACAAAAATCACGACTATGTGTTAGACTCAGAATATTAACAATAATATTCATTCCCGTTTACTCGCTTAGCAATTAATGATATTAAGGTGCGATAATAAATAAATATCACACATATTAGGTTGGCAACTAAGTGATTGTGGGTTTTGTCATTAGGTGGTATTGACAACCCATGTAACTATATACAACGTTGATTCTGGTAAAAGGTAACTTAATCATTTCGTCAACGATTAAAAATTATGGATTAATAATTACAGAATACAGAGAAATATTCATGAAATTTCTCTTCGTGACATATTAATTGCTTTTGAGGACGAAATTTTCCTTCTTCTCGGTTTAGCCCACAACATTATGTAAATTAAATCGTTTTCTCTTCCTTTGTTGCTCTATTTCTTCTTCCTTTTCTTCATCCAGAAGTATCACTATTATAGCTAACTGTAAGTTTTCAATTAAAAATGACATTTTGTTGTATGTTCTTTTATAATGCTTGATTTCGAACTGAGTGGCACATTTATCTCGAGTACGTTCCCGACGGTCCCCGATCGTCCATAAATATTAACGCATAAACGCCCGGTCACGGAACGGACGCGGTACGGTTGCGTATAAATCGACCTTAATTCTGCTTAGGCGACACCGGAAGTAAGAACAAGTTACGCGTCACGAAATCACGATACGTCGGATGCGTCGACACACCTCGATTGTCGACGTAGCGCGACGTCGAGAGATTGGCGAAATAAATTCTTATTTCTTATTCTGTTTGCAAGATGATACTTTGAACATAATTTTTTATTGGATGAAAGTTACTTATGTTAAACATCTTAATGTATGTAATATATGTATCTTATAATGTATAATAATAATCATATATCTCTACATCTTAGGTTAATTTTTACATTAATTTTTATACTCGTATGTATGATTTAATAGACATTTAAAACATCTTTTCAAATGATTAAAATTCTTTCATATATTGCACATTTTATGATCGTTGTCGTATAGTTATTGGATAATTGTTGTACAATTTCAATATATAGAGGAACGTAGCTGAATTAGAAATATTTAATACAAGTTCATGTAATTAATTTTTTGGTTAAAAGTTTATTAAAACCAAAGCAGGAATTCTTACATTTTCCTTTAGTGTAGATCATTACAATATTTTCTTTAAGTAATGGAAGAAAAGTATTTGAAAAACTATCGTAAACATTTTCAATTACTGCAATGAACCGGGAAATATCAGTTTGCTTTAATAAGAATACAATAATATATTGAATGCGTAATAAAGAAGATTATATATAATTATATATACTTAAGTAGATAAGTAAACAGATACTACCAATGTTATAGATTGTTTTGGAAAGTATTTGTACCACTAGTGTCTTCCATAAATTAGGTGATCATCCGTTTAACAACAACAACAAAAATTCTTTTTCAAATTAGTAATGAAATTATGACAAACAATGCTAGAAATTAAAAATACACGTGTACCTATATCTAATTGTTAAATATAGCAACACGTTAAATATAGGATTTCTACAATAAAAATGTTATTCGATGTAACATTTGTTATTATATTGATTAGCTTGAAAGGCGGTGCACACATTATATTTAGTTTTATATTTCAGAAGTTAGGGTTACATATTGCTTTTATGTTCGGCGATGACGGCATCGTAATTCAACTGAAATAGATCCGAGAATATGTATAAGTCGGTCAGAATTCACAACACCTATAGATCATTAAAGTGTTCCTGAAATATTTATTATCACACGTAAATACATTATTCATGAAATAGTTATTACTTCATAGCATTTTAACTAATGCCATTAAATCCATTCATTAACTTTTCGGTGTAGCTGCATATTGTATAAATAATTGTTGGTCTTAATCATTTTCTCTAGCATAAAGAGGACATTAAAAAATAATATTTGTAATAAAAATACAAATATTATCTCGATAATCCGAGATTATACGATAAAAGAAAAAGTGTTATACTATGTATAACTTTTTGTTAAAATTGAAAGTGTTAAAATGCAATTTTTGCATGTGTCTTAATACGACCTCTATCTTTTTCAAATTCCTCGATTCTTTTTTCTTTATCTAAATAGAAGCAATTTTATGGCATAGTTACAAATTTTTCACGCTTAATGAGTATACTTTGGATTTTGATGCATTTATACGAAACTCGATGTAAAAATACATAATATTTTCAAAGCAGAGTACTCGTCATAATATTTATTAGGTGAATTAGTAGATAGTAAAAATTCATAGGTGAAATTTACATAAAAATTAGCAATCTGATAATAACATAAAACGTATACTTTTAAAAGTTAAATTAAAAGAAGTATAAAACTAACATTCCAGTAATCTTCGAACAAGGTTAAATTAAATCGGTAAATTGCATGGAAAACTTTTTCCTCACAATGTACATACATGTAAATATATGTATATATGAAATATTCAAAACGTAGAGCTACTAAAAGTAGGACTTACGCAATGATGTTTTTCTCACATACATGAGAAGTCACCTACGAATGGTAGCTGAAATATTTTCAATTATGTCGAAAACATAAGTGTCAAACATAAGTTGAATATTTCCGAGCCGGGCACTAATAATATTAAAATAACATAAAATAAACATTTAAAGATCAAATTTGCTTAATATATTAATCGGTGGATCTCGAGATGCTCTATGAAAAAATATTGATCTACTTATACCAAAAAACTGTTAAGCAGATATTTTAACTTCTGTTTTGTAAAATTTATCGTATGACAGACAAGATTATTTCCTTGTTAAAAAGTTCAAATATCTATTAATTTAATAGCTTTCCGACTTCTGTAGATCAATAATACTTTATAAAGAATATCGATTTACATCAATTAATCAAAATGCATTAAAAAGTATATGATTGAATTGAAAAGAGCAAAATTGATTGTTACATGACATTTACGCTCCTACCTACAGAAAACTAATATCATTAGCAACACTTTCCAATCTAATTGTATAATATGTTAGCTGACTCCCTGTATACGCGTTTTAGTGATTTAACCGATTTAGAAAATTTAGATCGAAATGTTTACCTATCAGAATTTCAGAAACAGACAATTTACACAGAAGCTGCAATAAATCGCTCCGTTTAAAACAAACGAGTTCCAAGGAACGCGTGTGCGCTATATTTATCGCAATCACCTGAAGAGATCGAAGGTTGTCTCTAATAGTTTTTGCCGTGTTTTTTAACACTAGAACTAGCGGCATTTAAGACGCTACGTCTTAAATAGCTATATCTCTACCAAAGCCAGTCGAAACGACTGGTCTTTAAAAAATACGTAATAGTAAAATATTTTTATATTTATTGATCTATTATTATCTTACAAAAGGAATTCCATGTTCTGAGATTATAAAAACTATATAATAACAACTTTAATAATAACAATAAGTAGAATAATGAAAAATATTCAGTACCTTTGGTAACAAGAGTGTTAAAATAAATTTCCATTGGTAAATATAAGAAGTATAATATAATAATGTAATAATAAGCGTAATAGAATAAATTAAATACAAATAAAACTTAAATTATTAGGTAGAAAATTTATCATTCGTCACATTTCTTACAAATGTAAACTTTCTTCTGCGTGAATTTTCCGCATACATATTTTTTACAAAGATTGCAAATGGTGGTGATCTTATTGTTATTATAGTACCCTATCTGACACCATCTGCGTGAATAAGGTGAGTTCTTTGACGTACTTCGGATCTCAGATGCTCTACGTTCTATCCGTGATTTTTCATTGTCAGCGGCAAGTTCATCTGCTAATAGAAACATAAAATCTTTTCTGGATATCTGCTCACCTGTGCTTTTCTTATATAAAATCCAGGCAATTATGCCAGCTAAATTTAAAATATTAAAAAATACTTGAAGTGGCCATCTCCTTGATCCTAACTTCATGCTATATTTTTTTGCCATTTAGTCTGCTATATCAACCGCAAATTTTGTTTTATTATAAAATTCGACCGTTCGAGGTAGGTCCTTTTCGCTTTTTCCTAAATAAGGAAATCCATTTACAACATACTTTGTTTGAATATCAGATGCCAAGCAAAATTTAATTCCGAATTTGTCGGGTTTATTATATAACTTTATGCTGGTTATAGTCGTATCTTTTGAAACACAGGCAATGAATACTGGTTACGTTGATCTAGTCATCGTTGACTCGCGTTGCTTATTTAATAGCGGTTTGTGTGACCCCAATCAGAAACGTAGATTGTCGCCCTTATTATGCAGCTCGCGTTGCTTAACACTGTTACGGTTATGAAGGATAGTCCACACGGTACAATCAGTTTCTTGACTCTATGAAAGAACGTTGAGATTTTTATTGCATTTTAAAACGTGACTGATATCGAATGATACAGTTCTAATAAACGCATTTTTAATTGGTTAGAATATAAAAAAATATATGTAGTTAATCTTTTCAATATCGAGTTTGTTGTCAGCCTGTGAGAAGAAATATTTTTATTAGTTACGAACAGTTGATTATAAATCGGAAATGATAACAACACATAAGAAAGATAGAAAAGTCTGACTAATGCGTACTTTTACTGACAGTTTCGAAAGAAGCGGAATTTTTATAAAATTCAAAACTTATGGCTCCATTAGATGTGTGTTTCTTCGTTATAAATTTTAAATATTTGAAGCATACTCTATTGCATGAAACAATTGAAAATACAAAAAAGTTATGGAAATGTCAAAAAACAAATGAAAATCAATAAATTAAAGTTTTTCGTCAATTTATAAACGTTTTGTTTAATTTAGTTCTCTCAGAATAAATACAAATTAATAATTGTGTGTATGAAAAATATCGTACAATTTGAACGTTCTGTCCAAAATTAAATTATATTCGATTCGTATGATTCCGTCTCTGCTCTCCTATTACTTGTAAGTGAAAAATATTTATGCAAATAATTTATTACGGTAGATACATGGCACCAGAATGTATTATTTATGAAATACCATCCTTTAATTTTCAAATTATTATTATATCAAATGTTCTTTGTATTTTTATTATGTCAAATGTATTCCAAATTGAAAAAATGTAATTTCTTCGATCTAATTTTTATTTAATGTTCATAATAATTAAATGTATCGAAATAGCTTCGCTGTTTAAAAGATTTTTATCATCAAAATAAGGAAGGATGGACACTAGAAAAATTGTACCTTTTAATTTTTAATTACTAATTGTATACATGTTACCTACACACATAGACACTATTAGTCAAAAGTTTGTTCTATGGGATCTAAGAAATTAAAGAACAAATCAATTTGAATTTCTGTTGTTTCAGAAAATTCTTTAGTTAAAAATTTATTAGAATAAAAAATTATCATTGTACATGTGATATTTCTGGCATTAATTTCAAATAAATATATAACAATAATTAGGAGAAAATGATGGTATGTAAATTATTGTAAATGAAAAAAATATAGATACAACAAGGAAAGTCATACTAAATTTTTGCTAATGTATAGCATAGTTGTTTGTTTGTATCAGTCTTTAGCGTCAATACCACATTGATTAACTTTATAGTAATGAGACAAGTCTCGGCTAAGCTGTCAAATATAATAAACGGAATTTTTAATATTTGAAAGCCACAAGTAAAAAACACGATAAGTCACATTTCCTATTTTGTACGCAAAATTATTTTAAAAGCGTAACACATTGGCAACTAATTCTACAACAAAATTATCTCGTTTTTTTCACCTTTTTGAACATTTAAAAAATATAAATAACATTAGCAGAGAGAGAGAGAGAGAGAGAGAGAGAGAGAGAGAGAGAGAGAGAGAGAGAGAGAGAGAGAGAGAGAGAGAGAGAGAATAAGAGAAATTAAAGTAATAAAACAACTAAATTAAAATTATTTAAGACTTACAAAATATTGCGAATTTATCATCCATTTTCAAAAGACTTGTATCTTGGAATGTATCAGGTTATTACCTTTTTTAACTTTTTCATATTAAAATATTTCTTCTTAACCATCAAGCGACATAAAAATCAACGAATCAACAAAAATCATATTTTTATCGTGTTATTTATTTTTTTTTATATAAAAAGTTGAAGGTTCCTATAGAATAATAATTTTACTATCAAATCCAAAAAATCGTAAAGTTTGAAGGATGATTACTTTTTAACAATTCACTCTGAATTCTTCGTTATTTTTTCAGATTGTCGAACGGTTAATTAAAAAGCGAAGGCACTTTTTCTGCTTTTCTTCTCTTATAGCACATGCACGTTTAAACGGAATTTCGAATTCCACGATCGTTAAAATTAGACGTTGACGAGGTGCGAGTATTCGCATCGGAACATCTCGTACGGAATTCGAAACACGCGAACCGATTGCTTTGGCCGCCCTCTATGCGTTGAATACATCGGGGCTAAGGGTCTGCCACAAATCCGAAATAGAAGTGAAATTTCTCTGCCGCATGTCGCAACGGCTACGGCGATTCACGTGTTTCCAGAAATTAATCTTTGTACGGTAATTTAATCCGGCAAGCATTTACAATGAAAGTTGCTACGCTATCAGATAACTTTAGTTAACCAGTTGGAGCTGGTCGCTGCGGATGCGATCACCGGGGGTTTGGAAATTGCTTTAACTTGTTATTTGAGATCCTCGATAGACGAATTAAGGGTTCGATTTAACTAGAAGAAGCGAGAAGTTGTTTCGCTAGGGATTCGATTTTCTATTATAATTGGAAATTAGCTTTTGGATAGAAAAAGAGCAAAGTGACTTAATTGAAGATAAAAATGATGAGAAATTTATAAATAAATAGATTGTAAAGTAGCTCGTACAATTTATAATTTATATTATGAAAAATTTGAAAATTACAGGAAAAAAATATGATAAGTACATTTTTGTTGATTTCCTGATTTTAATGTCACTTTATGACTAAAAGAGGATTTTGATATATTGAATATATCAATATAATAATATTTAAGACGTCGTAGATGTCTTTAAAAATAATGAAAAATTAGTATTTAGTATTATAAAATTAATGAAAAAAATTAGTTATAGGTTTCTAGTGATCAATGAAAGTGTTGGCACAGATTGACTTGTTTTGTAAACTTTTATATGAATTTGTTAAAAAAAATACAATCGTTTGTTTAACTTTTTTGTAAATTATAAGAAGTAGAGGTCGAAAACACTTATGGTATTGATTCTGCTTTTTACGATATTTATGAACTTCTATTCTGAATAATTCTTGTAAGGAATTTTTGTTTCTATAACGATTTCTATTTTGGTTCTTATACACATTGCTTCTAGATTAATTATTTACAAAACGTTATTATTTCCGAGACAGTTCTAGAATTGTTTCTTGTATCGATTTTATAGTAATTGAAACATTACGTTTCTATAAAAACAGTTCAATATACATATATCTTTTATTATTTAGTTTTATACTTTAGAGTGGCAAGTTATTTTGCCAAAGAATGAAATAAGGCATCGTATGTTTTACAAATTTACTCAGCATTTTAGAAGAAAATCTAGTCCATGCATATACCTAGTGTATGTCTTTATCGTTGTTCGTTGCTATTGGGTTGACAACTAAGTGATTGCGGATTTTTTTATTTGGTGGTATTGGGTATTTATTGCTCGCTGAAAATTGAGTTAAGGGGAAGACAGTGCGGGTGAAACAGGATGTGAGATGCTGATGGCGGATAGATTTTTAGATACACGGCGTGTGATATCATAAAAGATATAACTTAGAAAAAACGAAGCTGGCACCCCGCTGGGGGTAGCCACCCACATGCTATATTTATTTTTATTTTATTTTTTTTTTCTTCACCAATAAGATAACACTTTACCAAATGTCCATAAGGACAAATTGTAAAATAATCAAAAAAGAAAAAAAAAAACGGCGTGTGATAAGAATGGTTTGCAACAAATAACATTGTTTTAAGTGTTCCTTATTGTAATTATTGGGTTGGCAACAATTACCACCTAATGACAAAATCCGCGATCGCTTAGTTGCCAGCCCAATAAAATAATTAAAAATGGGAGGAATCAGGTTTAAAAATATAATTGACAGAGTTTCATAGAAGGCAAAGGTATAACTGTTAAAACAATTAATATGCAAATATTATGACAAGCAGTATTTCAAACGTTATGAAGAGGCTGAAAAAAGTATGTTTAGTTCAAAAAGCAAAAAGGAAAGGATATTTGTAAGATGATTTGATTGATAATATAACGATATGTAAAAATTTGAAGTTGCATCTTTTAACAAAATGGATAATATGGTTTGGTGCGTTCTTTCTCTGAAATTTTGATTTTTTACAATAGTATGTTTTTTACACTTTGCAGAATTTATTGTAATATTTTAAATTCCAGCATATATCAGTGATTTTAACTAACATTGTATCTTTCTTCTTATATATTTTTGTTTATATTACATTTTATATATACTATTTATATTTTCAATATATTTTGATTGAAATATTTACTTGAAATATAATACTTGTTAAAACCTTATGACATGGTTGGTTATGAAATATAATTTATGTCAAGCGTGACAAAACGAACGAGAAAGAGAGACGTTTCATGTATACAACTTGAAATGAAGATAAATCCTCTTTGTAATTTGATCTATTATATCATTATTTATGAAATTGTAAACAAAACATTTGTATTATGTTACGGCCTTTAAAACATGTGTATAGAATGATTAATTATTTTTTTTACATCTCTATTGTGCATCTAACATTTTAAGAAAAATGATCAGTGAACTACAAAATTAATGAAAACATTATTCATAGTTTTTGCTGAATAATACTTTAGGAAATTTTATTACTGTCTTAGAAATAGGATAAAATTTCCAAAGATCGAGTATTAAAGAAAGAAGTGATTTTTATGATAAATTATTTGCGCTATTTTTTGTTAATTTCATATATGAATTCTATCGTGATTCTTACACTTAAATTGTTCAATTACATTTGACTTTCATTGGTAATTTTGTATTAAAATTGATTTAAACCTAATAATCGATAAAAGTCAAACCAAATTTTGAGTTTAATACGTCAAATAAACAAATAATTTCATTAAAAATTTAAACGTTCTTATACATATATCAGTATTGAATAAATTGTAAAAGATTTTGTTAAATTAATGGTAAAAGATTTATATAATCTACCCAAAACCGAAGTTTTCGTTTACGTAACAGCTGTTAGATAACTTGAATAAAAGTGACGAAAGAAAAAAAGAAATCAATAAATTTCTTGATATATTTGTACTATTTGTTTCTGTATTATTATTATAATATATTTATATTATTATTATGAATAATAATGTAATAATAATATCATTATTAATATCATTATAATAATAATATCATTATTATTACATTATTGTTATGTAATATTATTGTGTAATACTAATCTTTTTAGAAAACGTTAACTAAAAGATCTTGTATTTATATTTCACTACAATTAAACTGATATCACTTTCAAAAAATATTAATAACAGTGTAAAAAGAGTTAAATTAATACTTAATTGTTAAGAGAAAATTTTACTCCTAATTTCTTTCAATGAATTCTGTTAACACTTTTTTTTTTAAAGATGCTACAGGTATGTGAAAGGATTAGTAATTGTATATTACAGCAATCAAATTGATATCAGAGTTTGAATTAATTAGAGTCCAGAGGGTGTTAAATTACCAAAAGAATTGGTTTATTTATCAATTGTTATTTCAGAAAAATATCAATCCTCGGTTACATCTGTTACAGTGTTGAAAATGTTAAATGAGAAACAGGATATTTTTATTTCCCAATTGCCATTTTAAAGAAAACTTCATTTCAAATGTCCTCCAAAAATTTTAACAAAGCCATTAATATTCATCTGTTTAAAAAAATGAATAGATCTATTAGAAAGACTGGTAATTTCACGACGACCAACTTGATATTAGTATTCAAAAGTGGTAATTACAGCTTGGAAAATGTTAAATTAACCATAGTCTTTCTACAAGTAAAAATTCTGCTGTAACTTCGATTAACGAACTCGATTTCTGAACCGCTCAAACATTTTTCTCCATGATTACAGCATATATTGGCGTAGTTTGGATTTAAAGCTGCTTGAGTCACGCCTACTCTTATGCAGCCCGGCATGCAGGTCTGCAGTTCTGCTGCGCGAGTCTGCAGGCGTCGCGATCGATTACTTTTACCTCTGGACACGACCAAAGAACGTTCCACCGTGTTTCCCAAGGTCTCGCAGCGAATATTGATAGGGACACTTCTCTCTGTCTGTCTCTATCTCTGTTTCTATCTCCACGACGAGTCGACGTAAAAATTGCCGTATCTACAATTTTCTACGATAAACTAAACGCAATATACTGGACTGCGTGTAAAAATGAGACGAAGCGATTTTACAAATATTCTGTATGATCAACTGACGACCCTGGTTTCTGAAAATTTATATAATGGTGGGAATTTTATGTAAATTCAAATTTTTAGATCTTTATAATAAGCTAGGAAAAATGATACGACGTATATAATTTTTAAATTCAGTATGTCGTGATTTTAAAATTCAATACGTCAACTATTTCCATATCATCAATATTGTCTTTTTATTTGTCTTTCTTAAACCCTTGAAAAATATTGAATGTCAACATCTTTTTTCAACTACTTCATATAAAATACTTTCTTGCTCAAAGGTAGGAAGACAATAAAAATAGAATCATTTTTTTTTTATTTAAATTATGATACATTATTTAAATGGAAAAAAAAATAGAGAAAACTATATATATCATAGATTTTTTTATTATTAACTGTAATAGAGTTTTTAAACGTTAGTCAAAAAGTTTATAAAATATAGGATTTTAATTAAATTTAATGATTTTAATTTAATAAAAATACATATAAAGAAAATATATAACGCATCTTAGGATTATATAAATAATAAGAAGACCATAAAGAGGAAAATATATTAGAATAATATATAGAAAGAAAGATTTCAGTTCATTATGTTTTTTGTTTACTATTTTTCTTGCGTTTAGGTATGACAAAAAATTAAACACTGTTCATCTATTCACCAGCATGATAATATTATGAAAATTTGTTAGCATAGTTGAATAGCATTAATTGAATAGCGTAAGTATTCTTTGAATAGGATAAAACTTTGTAGAACGTTAGGAAATCTGTAGAAAAAACCTTGGCCTCGAATTTTGTAAAATTCTGTGAGTCGATAGAGTATATTGTACTTAAGGGGTTAGGTTTAATATTTTTAGAAATTACTGAGTTTTCTCGTAGAATAATGTTTCTCGTGCTTTTGCAATCAGTAAATTTAAGAAAGAAAGGTGTAAAAATTATTTGCATATATTATCATACAAAAAATTTAGAAACATAATTATATAATAATTATATAAATTACGTGTTATATATATATTATATTATATAATATTTATTCTAATAATTAATCTATAATAATTACTTCCATTAGGAAACAATCGTTTTATATGTATATTAATATAATAATATTGTTTATTAAACGTAATAGAGACGCAATCTATTTTATTTATTTGTTTTTATATTTATATGGATATTATATAGATACCAAACTTGTTACTTTCTTATTTATGTTCAAAATTCTTTCTTTAAATCACCTTTCTTCTCATAAGAACAAATTGCATTTCGCCATTGTAAACTTTAATTTGTCAAATTTAACTAAATTGTGAAAGACGAAAACAACGTAAACATAATACGGCTTCACATCTTACCTTACCTTTTGCACATTAAATTTAACAAATTAAAATTAAAATATCTGTTAAATTAATAGTTTTTTTTTAACAGAAATAGGTTAATACCGTTTTACAAGGAATGCCGAGATGGATCGATTAATGTCTTAAAAAATGTATGGTTCCATTGAAAAAAGTAAAATGCACCTTAAAATCTTCCCCACTACTCTACCCGCAAAAAATAATTTGCGCATGACGTTCCCCTGAATGAATGATGAACCAAACAACTTTAGTTAAAACATTTTTTGGATAACCTCAATGATACCAATCATTGCTAAAATATACTTAATATAAAAATTATAAATAATCGAATCTCATTTCCTCAAGTATTACAACTTAATTATTACGTCCTTTCAAAAACTTTTAGAAAAAATATTTTATAAGTTAGAAAACTATTTCATTAGGCTACATTAAGATCTAAATATGATTTAAGTGATCCAATTAATCGAATATTAAACCTATCCAATACATTTATAGATATGATTCACTTTTTCTGTAGAAAATTCAGAAACAATATTAATTGTTTATAACAATGTTCATTGTTTCGAAAATTTTTTATACAATTAGAGCTTTACGCACTATTTAAATTATGTTTTTAGTTACAGTATTTTTGTAATTACATTATATTTAATTATTTTATTGTGTATTATGTGACTATTACTGCTCTTTTTCCTGTCCTTTTCGTTGTCTTTCCTTTGGTTTTGCTGGGGCCTTCGGCTACAAGTATCAGGAAATTTAAGAAGTGATTTTTGAAGCTGAAATAAGACGAAAATCAAGAATAAAAAAATTGAGTTTTCGGCTTTGATTTTTAGTTATTGACGATTAAAAATCGGCCAAAATATCCCTGTACGCAAGCAAACCCCCGTACACGAGCGAAAGGAGGTTAGCGTAAGCAACGGGGCGCACAGTGATCCTCAATCCGAACGATATGAGCGGCAGCCTACCTCGTACAAGTCGTGAAGAAGGAAACTATGATATTCAGAGACGTAAACAATCCCACGCGACGTTTATAAAAAATATGCTATGCACCTCTCTTACAAAAATATTTATCAGTATTTTGTTTTAAAATGTAGACACAATGAATATTATTAAATGTTTAATTAGAGTGTATAATATTGCTCATAAGTATTTATATATTAACTGTAAGTATGTGAATTTTATTGGGACCTGTCAATTAATGGCAAGTCAATTACCAAAAGTAAAATTAACGAGCTTCTTATCAGTCTTCAATCTTCAATAAAGATAACAAAACCACATTAGTGCCTGTTATGAATAATCAAAAGTTTCTTTATATGAGATTAAATTTGGGAAAAGGTGGGAAGTTTAGTTATTTTATTATCATCTAATAATATATTACATATAAATAATTTCTTTTTTAAACAAGATTTTTTGAATTTGAGAATTGATGTTACATGGAAATCTGAAGTAATTAAATTATAATAGTTAGAAAGATGAATTGAATCATGTATGTGCTTTTTCGAAATACTATGATACTTTGAAAAAATTAAAATATTGGAAAAAATATTTAGTATGCACTGTACAATAATTATTGGTTTTAAATATCATTGTTTCATTTTATATCTTAGAACCTTCTTCATCTAAGTTATGGTTTATGAATTAGATATACTATATTGTATAGTTGTACTATATTTTTATTGCTTTCCACAACAACAAATATCACACACATAATATTCAAGACAGTGTAACGAAATATAATAAAGAATACAAATTATATTTGTTAATTTGCGAAAAATCAAAATTCTGTTTTATTCGTATTTTGAGTTCAGGTGTGTAGTCTATGAAAGGAACTATGTGAAAATTAATAAATATTAAAATACAAATAATAATACAAAAAATATTAGCAAAAATAAATAAATACAAATAAAAATAAATACAAAAAATATTAGCAAAGGAGTAACAATTTTTAATATATTATTTAAAAACATGGACTTTTTCAAAATCTGTTATGAGAATCATATTTCTCGTTCAAAGTTTCTCATTTTACATTTCTCTATTTCGAATAGATTATTGCCGAGATATTCCAAAGTATATGATTTCAACATCAACTTTGACGACTGTTTTCATTTTCTAAATGTGCACGATGACCCGTAAAAAAGATATGTGTCGAATATTTTTAGCCATATTATGTCTGTAAAGTTTTATCAAAATTGGTGTATCACACTTGAGTGATGTTCTTTGTAAGTGATAATGTGCAGAATGAGATAAGCTTGGTAGCCATTAATAGAAAAGATGAGATAGTATTAAAATGAAAATAGAGGTGGGGTTTTATTAGTTTTGCGGAATACTACTTAACGCAACACTTTGAAACCAATTTTTGGGTCAATGATTTTCCCGGGCTGTACATAACAATACACAAAGAGATTAGAAGAAGAATATTATTGAGTATGAAATGGATGATAGCGAACAATCGTATGAGCTAATTATTTGAATAATTTCAACAGCAGTAAGGAAACTGGGAATGGAAACCACATTAGAAGGAGGAGACGGTAGATTTGAGAATAGAAAACCACGATTTAACAGAGAATGGGAAAACTCAAACAGAAGGCAAGATACTGGTAAAATAGATGAAAGAAAAATAATGATCAAAGAATACTAATCTAAACACTCGGAACTAAGCAAGCATATGTAAAGAAACTTGATAAAAGTAAAAAAAAAACATTTATGTTAAGTAGATGATACATTTATACTGTACGTGTGAAAGTGTATGGAGCATTGAAGGACGTCCTGGTCTCAGTTGAGACAAAAGCGATTAAAAGCGATTAGAAGTTATTTAAAAGCCGTTAAAAGTGATTAGAATCACCAGAAGAAAACAAACAAAACGTAAACACATTGGAAATAAAGTGAGTCCGAAAATTAATGGATCTTTAACATTTTTTTCCAAGAGAAGAGATACATAGTTTTTGTGAGATATTTTATCTTCATTATGAGTAGAATATGATACAGTGAAATAAATTTGACCTTAGCTAAAGTCAAGGTCAATTGTGATTACTTTTTGGCAGATCTTTACTTATCCAGAGATGTGAAATAACTATGATACTCCTGACAAATTATTTTCGAACACCCTGCACATGTGTTTTGTGTCATTGTGGAAGCAAATTACTTTTCTTTAACAGCACGATATTTGAAAAGTTTCTGCATAAGAGAAATTTTTCCTTGTGGAAAATTCTAGTTGGCAAACTTCGCGTTAAAATAGATCGTACAAACTAGAAAAGCTCGTATCTTATCAAACTTCCGTAAAATTTGTTGCAATATCCGCGTTAGTCGGAAGGAAGTCAGGAAAAAAAGGAGCTTCTTCATTTATGAATTTAATTTCTGAGTATAAAATATTACTTTAAAATTTGTTATTTATTATTTTTACTAGTTTGGGAATGTATTATATAGGAAATAATAGATGTACAATGTTTCCTATTTTATATTAGTTTATCGAATTATGCACGAACGTAATAATAGAAATAGAACGAAACGGATCATACCTAATTTAATAAAATAATATAAAACAGAAATTTTTCTTCATCTATTATCATCTTATGAAACGAAAGAAACTTTTCGGACAACCTAATATGTATAACAGCCCATTCATTTTTATGCTCTTAGTTTATACTTTTTATTTTGAGATTACTAAATCGGAATTTAATCTCTAGTAATTTGTTTCCTTTTCTAATTGTGGTGGTAGAAGAAACCATTTGGTCGGAATGATCTATACCACACTCGTGGCCTGAACATTTCATTGAAAACACGCGCGGCAGAGGTGTGCAGGTCGTCCCCAGTATCGGGACGTATCGCTCCAGCTTCCTAAACTTTCGGAAAACTCGATTTAGGTATCACACGTAGACCTAGAAGAGAGGATACAAGTGTGGGATACCCATTTTATTTTTCTATGAACAGAGTCACAGTATAATCATAAATAGAAAAATCGAACGTAGAAATTTGGATATTTTTACTTTTTCTAAATGAAGGCACATTTGGGCTAATACATATTCGAGTAGTAATACGAGACGGTGTTACTTGGAAGGAAATAAAGTTGTAAAACTGAATTAGAACATTAATAATGACACAAATTATAATGTAGTATCGTAAACCATTATGATTAGTTTATTAATAGTAAATGGATTAAACAGATATGAATTAAACAGAAAACAATGGTTATTTAACATGAATTAATTGCAACAAACGTATAATAATTAAAAACAACTAGATAATTAATTAACAACTCTCGTCAACGCAGATTCAACTCTCTCTCAACAACGCTAACAACACTACTATTTCGACAACGCAATCCGCACTCTCTGACTTTTCAACTCATACTTCTGTTAATTCGTTTATCGTCCTCTAGCAACCCCTTGTCTTTTGTTTTAGCCTCATATCTCTTGTCTTAGCGCCACCACGTACATGTTCAGCAACCGCCTGTTTATAATTTGCACGACACCCCCCAGGCCCCTCGTCCACGATACTACAATAATGTTGTGAGACAACCACAATTAACGGAATTTAATTTGTTTCGCAATAGTTGCATACACAGACTATATATTCTGGATCCGCACAATTATGGCTCCATAAGTGGCATAATAGGCACTGAATTCACAATTCGCTTTTATGATTCGCTTCAGAGAATATTTTGTTTTAAAATATGCACATTGCATCATTTGATTCTGATTGACTATTTGAGTTGTCTGGTTGGCTTTTAGCCAAACCATCTACTTTAATCGGTGTCGTTATTGATTTCCTGTTTCTTTTACCAAGCAATGCAGGTCTTTCGAGATGTCGCAAAGACAATTATCTTTAAATGATGATATCATTAATAATGCAGAACTTCCTGCTTTACGGTATCCATTCACAGCCCTGGGTTTAATAGATGGGATTGCCGATATGTGAATCAGGACTTACCAATTCGGATATTTCGATCGAAGTGCTTGATGTTGGGCTGGTGTCTGGAAGAACCTGAATATTGGATGTGCTAATCACATTAGCTACAGTTGTTGATGGAGTTAGGATAGTTTAATATTCCGTTTATTATTATTTTCAGTTGCAAATTGCCTTTCTTCGTCAGTCAAAGAAGCTGCATTCCGAGTTAATGCAGCAAAATTTGCTTTTGGAAAAGTTTCTTTGTTCAGTGGATAAATTCTAGTCGCTCGGGTTCAGTTTATTGCTATTTCAGCTTTTTGTAGTTTTATGTATGTCTTTTCTAATAGCTTTTGACGCAGAAATAATCGCACCTCTTCAAAACTTACTACGGAGTAAGTTTCCTATGGGCCTATGAAAGTTTTATGAAGAAACTGAAGTTTCTGTGTAGAATGTAATGGTAGGTATACGACTGATACAAAATTCTTTTCGGCTAATTCAATTACACTTAAATTATGCATGTGGCTGTAATGTCCATTCAATATCAACAAGATAAAAGATTCTTCTAGAGGTTTAATAAAATTAGTGAAGTGTGGGAACCACTTTGTAGAGAGTGGTGCTTGAATTCAATCAGATGGATAATATGTACCGATCGATCTATTGAGTTGAGGTGTCATTACCACTTAATGACAAAATCCGCAATCACTTAGTTGCCAACCCAATACATGGCGCCTATTTTCATTTTTCCTCAAAAAAGTGATTATAAATGGCACAAAATTTCCTGCTGCATTCAGGTAATTAACAGGACACAACCATTATCAATGTACCAGGTTCTGCTGCTGTTTGTTTGCCTTTTTCTTTTAGGTCAACAACTTTTGATATTTTTGACTGTGCAACGGTAAGCATTGTCTCATTAACATTGTAAATTCAATCAGGAGTATAGCAATATTTGTCATACTCTTAATCAATAGTATCAAAAGAGCATTTACATTTTCTCTACTGAGGCTGGTAGTTCTGGCAGCTGAAGGGTCTGTTTAATATCTTCAGTGAAATCTTGTCTTAATGACGGGTCAAAGAACAGTCTATCCAGTCTCTTCCTGCCGTGCTATTCTGAGAAGGATACTTGATATCACTTCTAGCCGATAGTTAATGGTCTATTAATTTGATATCGTTATTAGTTATTCCATGGAATTTTTATTTCATTTTCAAGATGTTGTAATTGGGTTTCGATGTCATCTCAAAAAATTGTTTCAACCTACATTCTTAGTATTAATATGTTTAATAACTTTGGAGCATATACGGGATTATAGTTGATCGTAACATGTTAAATACTTTTGCTATTTTAAAGTGGTCAAACTTCCTTAATTTGATAGCTTTAATAGCTTGTTCGCATCTTTTCTAAAATAATTATTTCTTAAACCTTCCTCTTCTTTATTCAGTTTCGTTCGCGGCATCTGAAGGAATGATTGAAGTCATTTTATGGTTTAATTATAAATTATAATATGTATAAATCAATTATAAAATTGTGACTAATTAATTATAATCATAATAAAATTGTAATATGTATAAATCAATTATAAAATTATGACTAATTAATTATAATCATAATAAAATTATAATATATAATAAATTATAATAAATAATAATAAAATCTACCAATAAAGAACCTCCTATCTCTACCAATTTACATTTCATTTTCTTTTATTGTGTATTATAATCAAAACACAAACACTTCAAATACTTTTGGATATATTCAAACTATGATCATTATATAACTTAACTTTTTTTCTTTTTTTTTATTTTTAGATCATAAACTATACCATAAGATCATAAAGTAAACTTCACTTTAAGAAGCATTTGTAGAAACTTTCTATTATGGCCAAAGAATAAAATGTTTGTTAAACAAAAAAATTACGGCTATCAAGAACGGTTGCTATCTACAATTATTATTAAAAGTATCAATATTATGTAAGGTCAAAACATCGATATTTCTATCCCAGCTCATATTCGTACCCTTTTCTCATGTATCTCATGTATCAGCATGAGCGGTCAGTCTAACTTCGTGTCAGCTGAGCGAAAGTCAGACAGGATCGGATCTACAGTTCGAGATCCAGTTATTAAGAGGAGATAAAGAAATAGAAATACACAATAATACATAAACAAATATCATTTTTAAAATGTAAAAAAAAGTTACTTTTATTGCGATAATTTTTAATTAATTACAAAATGTACAATAACTTCACATAAAGGTCAAACTATGTATAAAGGTAAAACAGAAAACCATAAACAATCAAAAACACATTGTCCGCTACAAACTGTATACAAAGGAACCAGATATCTTACAATCTGAAATTTGCATACGAAAAACATACGACGGCACAAACGACGAGCAAACGCTTACACTCTACCGCTTGGGATATAGTTACTAACACCAGGACAAATTTGTTACCGAAAAACAAAGAAGAGTTATGTCTTTTACACGCAAAATTTATGATTACGGGACATTTGATTTCTTTATGTCGAGTTTGTAGCGTGCAATGTTTTTAGTTGCTTATAACTTTTTATTTTACTTATTATTTTTATATATATTTTCACTTGTAAGTGAAGTTATTACACCATTTTGCAATTAACTTAAAATTATTATCAGAATAGAAATAATGTTTCTTCCCTATTTTAGATGAAGGATCCACGAGAAAATGAGGGGATATTAAGTTTTGAGATTTCTCAAGAAATAAACAATTTTTTTCAGTATATAAAGCCACCGTATCTTCACATATATTAAATTAAAACATCATTTTATCAATTTTATTCTGCATTATTTTCAACTTTTATCTATAATTTTAAGTCGTCTCGGAAAGTAAGTTAATTGTTTTACATTCCAACTTTTAGCGAGAGCGTTACCTTACTCCCCGAGGTGACATTAAATTCTAAAAAATCAGAATTATCTTTTCGTTGTATACTGCATGTATACTGAATTTCTTATATCTATCGTAAAACTCAGAAAATCGTAATTCGTACTGCGATATAGACAGTGTTAATTATTTTAATTAATTAATTAATTGTCGTAATTATCGATATATCACCCATCTCACCGATTTCGTTGATTTCTTCACGTGTTGTAGAAATCAACATTTTGAAGAACTCTTTCTCATACATAAAACCGTTGCTCCACTATAGTTTTCGGAATGTTAGCAAAAAAACTGTCGATACAACTAGAGTGAATTCTGCCTATATTTGTGCACCCGTTGCAGTGTGTGCGTCCGTATTAGTTGCATAGAATAGCATCTAATCCAAAAATAACAAGAAGATATGTCAATAAATTATAAACAAAAGATAATTATTAGGATTGGATTTGGCGTTACTTTATGCGATCATCACATCGCGTTGTAAGGCCACTGGCAATCAATACTGACGCGTACGCTGCCACAGATGCACAATTATAGGCAGAATTCACCGTAGTAGTACAGACAGTTTTTTGCGAATATCTCAAAAACTAAGGGCGAGCGGCGGTTTCATGTACAGGAGAAGATTCTTCAAAATGTTGATTTCTGCAACATATTAAAAAATCATGGCAATCGATGAGGTGGATGAGATATCGATATGTATCAACAGCACATACGGAAGCATACGAAAAAAATGTTAAATTTAAAATTCATTAAAATTGACATTCCCTCTTTTTCTCATGAACCCTCGAAACATGATATATATTCATGTGAGGTTTATTCTTATTATCATTGTTTCTTTCTATCTCGTTATCTGCTTTTTAACAAGACCGGCTTTTGAGCAGCTGACACGAATTGAGTTTTGGAATCCCGAAGCTTTTGGGAGCACGGGTGATACGATTGTATTGTCACACGCTCAAGAAAGCCACCTGCTCAGAAACAGTAATAGGATAAGCTAGACATCCTGCATACCACAGGCACCGACCAAATAGTAATGGAATAGGCGCCTCTGAGATACACTAGACGACAACGTCTCCAGAGGGACTAAAACCTCAGTATAAAAACCCTCCAAAATAAGCGCTCGCCCCAGTCTTTTGTAACACTTTGAACCGTCACTCTGTTGGATTTGCGTAACAAATTTTATTATCATATACAAAATTCAATTTCTTCATCTTATTCGTGAAACGTTCGAATTGCGACGCGAGGAGATCACCGGCGATATATCGGTTTCGTGATTTCTTGTGTCTCCTACGTGACAGTATCCTGCTCGATTCCGTCAGAACTTCTTCCTACTCGTCCTGATTCTGAACATACGCGTACCCATACACTTTTACATAGAACTAAACAGAAATAGGTACAGTATCATAACTTTGGGCGTACGAGACCTACTATTGATATTGTAGGAAAAAAATATTCAGCCGATTGGGTTGCTGTACCGGGATTTGAACCCAGAACTTCCACTTGTCGAGAGGTTACATCGTAATCTTTTTTTTTTAACAATTATTTATCATCGGGTATCAGTCTTTGGTTGCATCAATAAGAATAGGTGAGACCCTAACTCTTTATACTTATTGATACTTGTACATATTCGGTTTAAACATTTTATATAGATCTCGGTGTGTGTTGTGTGTGATGTACAAGTTGTTTGTATTTTAGCAAATAGTATCTGTGTACAAGTTGTTTGTATTTTCGTCCAGTCGCGGGGAGACGCGATCGCGAGGAAGCGCATCAACGGGAGTCGTAAATTGCCGTTACGATTATCCGAATCGACACCACGAGCAGGGCGATCCTCCTATTTCTTTTGGGATAATAGAGGTGTTTGTTGTTGAATATAACTGGAGTCTACAGTTATATAATATAAGTATATTTACACCAAATTACAACACTTAGAACGTAGACAGAAATGATTTGACGTCGTCGTATCGTTTGACTTCGTCGTGTCGGAAAGTACTCGAGGGTTGATAGAGTTGGCGCGTTGAATGCCGAGAACTTAGAATAGTAGATTTGACTGCCCGATGAGCGAAAATACTTTCCACAAACCGAAAATACTTATGTGAATAGAAGTTAAGCTAAAAAAATTCGGTTTATGGTGGTTCCTTGGGTTTATTGCGGGTCAGTGTAACGAGGGGTAGGCCTTGGCGGTCAGACCAAGAGGGACGTCGCACGGACCATCTCGCGCTTCGTAACATTGTTTGTCATTTTGTCTTGTCTTTTATGTCAGAGAGTCTTATGGAAAAATATATAATAGTATATAATAAAAACCATTAAATTACTCTGTTGGATTACGTTACTTATCCTAAGTTCAATCCTAGGCTATATATTAAGGTTTATTTACAATATTTATATATTGCACGTTATTGACGGCATGATTATTTTGCTTTTGTCTTTCTGTTGCATCTTTGCCCCCTGACTTCTTTTGTCTCGTTTCCTTATGTGTTGTATTTATTTGTTCTCTTTTGTGAGCCGTCAGTATCCTTCGTGTGTCCTGCGGGTATCTTCTCTGTTACATGTTGCCGTTTCTCTGAAATATTTAAATAACTGTAGGTGTTTTTTCGACCAGCCGCGGAAAGACGCGATCGCGAGGAAGCGCATCAACGGAAATCGTAAATTTCCGTTACGATTAAACAATTGATGCCACGAACTGATCGATCCCCTATTTCGATTAGGATAATAGAAGCAGTTTAATGAATAGAATGTTTGATTAACAATTCAAAGATATTATATATTTTCAATAACTTTGTGGAGAAGATAGTTATGCTGGTGCGTAAGGTATAAGTTAAGTAGGTGACTGATTGAAGAGTGGAAACCCGGTAAAGAGATGTTGACTGTTCTAAAGTCAATGAACCAATGAAGTCCGGTGATGATGTTGTCGCAAAGGAAAACTCTTACTCGGTGGTGATCGCCCCATCACTGGTCGCTTGCGGGTGGAATCCCGAGAAACATGGGAAAACCCGCGTTTCCCCAATTTTTGGATGGATTAATAATCATAAGGAACCTCTTGACTAGAAGATGTTTTATGCCAATTGACAGCCTTAACGATAAATCAAAAAGCTTCGTTTTATGACAGTTTTTTAGGATTATTGCGATCTGCTTAATTCTATGTGCACAGCTGATGGTCGCCTCGAACATAAAAAGTTACCGGACGTAACAGTAGGTATGTGAAAGGTTTGGTTCCTTTCTATGTCTTGTTGTTTATTTTGCCTCCGTGGCTTCTTGATCAGTGGTATAGGATTGGAATGTTGTCTCTGTCTTGTATCAGTTTCATACGATTCAGTTTGGTGTATTCTTGAGCTATTGTGTAGCCTATGGTGAGGGATGTGTTTATGTATGCGGTATCTATTTCTGTGAGACTGTAGATTATTGTATTTTCTTGTTACTCCGATGGCGTCGTTGTTTATTCTTATCTCTGCTTTATATCTTTTTATATATCTTTATATATCTTTTTGTTGCTTATGTATTTAAGAGAGTTTTCGCTGATCGGTATTTCTGAATGCAATATCTGGGCCAAGCTCTTTCGAACTTTTTGATTATTTTCCAACCAGCTGTGTTGAAGTTGAACCACATTGGGGCTGTGTAATTATTGGCATGCTAAGTAGCACAATAACTTGCCTGTTTTCTACATACAACGTATTCAGCTACAGGTGTAAAAAGATTTAAGAGGTGATTTTTGAAATTAAAATTAGACAAAAATCAGGAATAAAAAAATTGCGTTTGCAGTTTCGTTTTTACTTATCCACAATTAAAGATCGGTTGAAATGTCCTTGTGCAAGAGCAAATCTCTTTACACGGATGAAAGCAGGTCACCTGGAGCAGAGGGATGCACAGTGATTTTCCAATCGAACGAAACATGAGAATTAGCTTGTTCTGTACAAGTCGAAGAGAACAGGACTATGGCATTTGGAAACGTACACCATCCTGCGCGAAAACATTCTTGCTGCAGTGAAAATTCGTAGATTGAATATTAAACCTGCTTACTGATTGAAATCCATAACGGCATATTGAAAACCTCCTATGGGATTTCCTAGTAGAGGGGATTAATGTTTCCTCTAATCTTTTGCTACCATAAATAATTAGTAAACAAAAGCATATATTAACAATGTTTATGCAAAGTTCACACATCACGATTGTCCCATTCGCGGATGTCCACAGGAAAATCATACAAGGAAATAGCAATCGTTTTATATTTATAGTATAAATAATATATATAATATATTTATTAATAAATGTTTGATATAGCCTCTGTTTTCTTGCCAACGAAATGCAGTATGAACAAGATACATGTATGCACTACACAAAATGCACATCCAAATCACTCACGTTGGAACTAAATAAAAAAATTAAGAAAGTAACAAAGAATACAAAATTGAAGGAAATAAAAACGTTCAAAGAACTAGAAATGAAGAGGCTAAAAAAATCTACTGCAGAATAAGTTAAACCTATACTAAATCTATAATTAACTCTAACTTTATGTTTATAGAATTCTCCTAATTGTCTTTGGCTGTCGAAATGGTTCTATCTTTCCAAAACTGTTTTACCTTCTTACCAACTTTCTAAAGCTACTAAAACGCGTTACGTAACAAGGTAGTAGTGGAGATTTCATTCAGAAAAGATATTTACAATATCCTTCGCCTAACGCCTTCGTTTTTTTGTATAACTCGAAATCAGTCAGGAACAGCCACAGTATCTAAGATATTATCTTATATAATATTATTATATAACTATATAATTATATAAGATATTTCTTACTTTAATTAACTATTATTATATAAGATATTTCCTTTAAAATGCATGGTTGGGTATGCCTATTGAGAAAACAAATAGGTTGTTCACCAGGTGTGTTTAAAATGATTAGAACTGCCTTGCAAGGCTAGTATTATTTCAGCAATGAAAGCAAAAACTTAAAAGAGCTATTCAACGCGATAAATATAATTTGTCATTTGATTATACATTAATTGATATTATTACAGATTACTCCATAAAACGGGAGCTTAATTAATCCTTCGAGTATAAATCTAAATAATTTTTTTTGTAGCTTTCTCGTGTTTCTTTACTTTTTATTCCATGTGTATGTATGTGAATATTGATGACTATCTGATGAGCCTTTGCTTCTCATCCTGGTATTGATTGGCGGATTTTCTGAATTCTTTACGCATTTGTTTTTGGTTCTTTTTAGTATGCTCTGGGGCATGTGTATTTCGCTGTTGTATCTGCGTAGTCTGGATTTGTCGAGTTATGCGACTAATGCGTAACTAATTACGATTACTTTTTCTGTCCTCCTGTTTTTTAAGTTATCTCCCATAGTGTTTTTTTCGTATGGTTTTCTGTGCGGCGGAATATATTAAGTTAATGTTTGTTAGGTAATTCGCGATTTGTTCGTTGGTTAGGTTTATTTTTTCCTAGATTAGAAGTGTGGATTTAGTGTTCCTCTAGTTGTTTTTCGAATTTGGTCCAGTCAGCCTTCTTGTATTGGAGCCTGATCGTGTTTAATGATTCCTGCCGTATGATTCCTAGGTCCCCTGCTGTTGTTGCTATAATTTCTATTGCTTTGTGATCGCTATTGTAATTTGCGGTTTGTAGCTTGCCGTTTATTGTCACATATTTACATACATATATACATATTTTTAATTTATAGTATATTTATTTTTCTTTTCCCTAACTGCGATTGAAACTGCTTCTGAGATTCGCTGCTGTGTCTCCCTGCTGCAAGGATATAATAGTTACTGATCTCGTTGAATTTTAGATCCTAGAACACTGAGTTTCATCTTTTTTACTATTTGAACCTTATTGTTGTTCGTGCCATACGCACTGATGATATAGTGTTGTTGCTTTCCGTGTGGTCTTTAGTATCACGATTTCGAATATCTTGTTTCTTTTTATTGCGGTGGAGTGTATTTATATGTATGGTATATGTTTCTCGATTAGGATTGCTATACCTCCTTCTTGTTTGGCGTTCGGTCTGTTCGATCTCAGTATGCTGTAATCTGCACTAGTTTGTTGTTTAGTTTAATTTCGGAAAGTAGGGGTATGTCTAGTTTCTTTTAGTCTAGGAACTTTTTTAGGTTGCATCTCCTTATGCTCCTTATTGTTGATCTTAAGTTGGCTATATTAGATTCTATTTAGATGTCTGATTTTTAATTCTATAAAATGTTTAGTTTTCGTACTGCTAAATTGATTTTCATTGGTTCTGGTGTCTGCTTGTAGTTGCAGGTTGCCGCGAGAAGAAATCTATTATTTTGTTTTTGAAGCCTTCGAGCAAGTATTTTATGTCCGGTAGTGTTGTTTCTTCGCACTTCGGTAGATTTGTATTGTGTATATTTGTTATCTCGGTCTTTATTGTGTTACGAGAGTAATTTCGGTGGGGTTATGTTGCATGGTAGTGGGTTTAGTTTAGTTTTATGGCGGGCTATGATCTGTGGGTTTACATACTTGGATGTCCTGCAGACTGTATCTAATCTTTTCTCTTTCTCAACTATGTTCAACTCGCTCGTGCAAATTTTAAAAATGTGCATCTTCTGTAGTCTGCTGGATGCCTATGTCTGTTCTACAGCATTGTTCAGGTAAATGTTGATCGAGACACTTTATACATCTGTATCTTAGTTTACAGTATTTGCTGGAATGTCCTACTCATTGGCAGTTGTATGGTTCCCATGTTACTGTTTGGTATGCAATTGTTTTGAGTTTTGTTCAGTTGTTGGTTATGCTTGGAACTGAATGTTGCATAAAGAAGTATTCTGATGTCCCTGAATCGATGTTGAACTTTATTTTTGTTATTTTTGTGATTTTTTAATTTGGTATTTTCATGTTGATTATATCTAACAGGATTTCTTGTAGTGAGTGATTTTGGTCTTATGTTTTTTGGTGTGAACATATAGTATTTGCTTTGTGTAATGTATACATTCGTGATGTAAGTGCATCAGTTGATACATTGAGTGATTGAGTGTTTATTTGTGTATTGTCATTCCCTATGTTTTTGAAGGTGAAGTTGGTTATGTCGCGAGATGTGTCGAGTTTGTGTGTTATGCCTTTAATACTCATTTATTAGCTGTATATTGGTGACAGTTTTATTTTTTTTATTTGTTCTTGAATGTTGTGTTTGACGGTTGTGATTGGAGGTTAGCTTCTCTCTATTTTTCCGCTTTCTCTTCGTTTGCTTGCTGAATTTATATTTTTGATTCTTCGTTTCGTAGATGGCTAAACTGGTTATTTAGTTTTATCGGTTCTATCATTGTTATGTTTTTCATTTTCGTTTGACTCGATGAATATATTGGTTGGAGCCATCTTCTTTCCATGTTTTCTTTATTTTCTTATTGATTGATAAATGTGGTTGGTGTTTCTCTGATTTTTTCGCCGTCGATAAGGTAGGAATCTTTTCTCCCTCGTTTATGTTAAGCTGATATTTTAGGTTGGTGATGTTTTCGTCCAATTGTCTAAGAGCTTTATTCTAATATTCCAATATTTCCTGTCAAGCTGTTGGATGCTGCTTTTATTGCTCCTTGGTTGTTGTGCTTGTTTTTAGCGCAGTCTTGCTTGCACTTCTTCCTGTGCAGCACAGCGCCATTTTACAGTTTTTGTACGGCGCGGTGGGTGAGACTCGGTTGGTTTCCTGCACCTTTGTACACGATATTTTTTCTTTTTTATTTTTCTCTTGTAGCAGAGGGTATCCCTCTCATAGAGACCATCAATTTTTTTCACACAGTTACCATGGGGCGTACGCTGTTACATTCTTTGGAGGTTAAGTTGCGCGTACTGACCAGAGGTATAGATGTTTTATAGATTTTGTGGTTACTTTCTCGATTAAGATACCTAGATCGTCAGTGGGTACTGTCCTCCAAATTCTTAAGCGCCACTAGGCGGCCCCTTATACAATTGAAGAATAATTAAATACACAAAAATGTATATACATATTTATCATATATGATTAAATGTTATATTAATAAATAAGAAGATATTTCTTATTTATATAACATTATATAAGATTCTTGTGGGATTCGATTCTCTATTTCTAAAGATTGTGATAATGTGGTTTGGCCTTAATTTTATACGCCGAGTCTTTATGGATTTGTAAGTTATAAGATTTTATAAGTTTCCAATTTCCACGGGATCAGTAGTGGTTGACTTACTTTGTTTAGTTAGGAGGCTGATGTTATTCTTGTAGCTATTTCCTTGTATAGGATTCAATTCGTTTTTCAAAGACTTTTATTTGAAGTTGAAGATACGAAGTCCAGCCATGACTGCTTTTTACTTTCTCCTATTATTTTCCTCGATTTAGACCTAGCTTTCTAGATGGCGACGAGCTTTTCGAAAGTCTGACAACATTCATATTTCTCTGGCAACATTCGTTTAGTATTCTTAATTGTCGTTTCACAAGCTTCATTCCACCAAGGAACTGTGCGGTTTTTGGCGTCGCTTCAGATTTGGACTTTGGGAACGAAAGGTCAGTTGTATTGTTTATTATCAACTTAAAATCTTTAACTAATTCATCGATTTGCAGTGCACTCGTGAGCGATGATTGTGCAAGTTTGGGGATTGTTGAGTTGATTGGAAGACGATATTTATTCTTGTGGACTAATTCGAATTTCCACCGTGGTGGTGTAGACTTGAGACTTTTAGGAGGTGATTTGGGAATACTGCTGTTATTATAGTGAAATGCAATTCCTGCCAATGTTCCTTTGCCAAAAAAAATTGGTTATTTTGAAGTCATTGAGGAGCATAAATCGGTATTTCTAGTGTTAATGAACACAACATTGAAATTAGATTAATCAAAATTTCTACAACGACCTAAATTCTACGAGAAATTCTTAAATGAAAATCCATAATAAAATCCAGAAACTCAAGCAACTTCTATGGAACAACAGCCAATTAAGTTTTTCAAGACAAGTCACAACAAAAATATAAATTTTAATGATACAATCGGAGCATTGAAAATTATCTTAATTGACGCAATACTTACAAGTAGTGATATCAACGTATTAGAAGAAAACAAGGGTATCCTTAGAAGAAAACAACTAACAAGGGAGGTTTCTCAAGTGTTAATAACCGATTTTGATGAAATTTACAGATGATATAGTTTTCGAAAAAATATTTGATCCGTACTTTTTGTATCGGAAGTAATCCATATTTGAATATGGATGGTGGAGACAGTTCTGGAACTTGGGAATGAAAATCGTATTTTTCTTAATATCGTGAAAACTTTTTGTAATACAAACAAATGTTATATACAAAAATTATTTGTTTGCTTAGTGGCAAATTTTACCACGTAAACTGTTTTCTAAAATTCATTTATTAATTAGAATAAAAATATATTTTTGTTAATTCTTTGTGTAAAGTATAATTCTACTTTTATCTAATTTTGTTTACTCAAACTATAAACCAATATATAGTACATGGATATTGTAATGGTTAACACCATTTTGGCTTCTATCCATAATTCGTCCAGTGAGTGTAGTCGCTGGTTGTAAATAGATGTACGTGGATGACGACTTGCTGTAGACTAATTTTCGAATTAGTTCAGTTCAAAGCTCAAATATGTCATCAAAGTAACGTGTAAAATACCTTAAAAATCTCAATTTTACGTAGTCATAATCATGTGTTTGAACCAATGGGTTCCTCTTTCATAAAATTTATATTTTCAGATTCTACATATTGCAAACTAAAACTGCAAATTTACAAAATAAGATTATAACTTTTTATCTCTTAAAGTAAAGTTTAACCGAAATAAATATTACAGTGGAGGGAAAATTATAACGAATTAATTTTAGAATTACGTCAAATATTTTAAGAGTGATTGATAAATGAATATTTTTTTTAACAGAAATTATACCGCATTATATTTATAAAATGTATTCAATGTTTTAAGATAAATATTTTACCAGGAATAACTACAGAAATCAATTTATTTTATTTATCTTTCCAAATTGTATATTAATATGGAATTTCTGAATTCTATGGAATTTGAAATAAAATGAAATAAAATATTATATTTAATCTATTTCCTGACATAAAACTCATTTCGATGTTTATCCAAAATTTTTTCCAGAAGATTCCGAATTACGGAAAATATTTCATGCAATTACCGTTTAGTTCGCTCTATCTGGTGAATTTAAAATATTGGGTTGGCAACTAAGTGATCGCGGATTTTGTCATTAGGTGGTAATTACAACCTAATACTACTTCGTTTATTTCCTACATTCGACTGAGAACACACGAAAGTATCCGACAGAAAGAAATATCGTGAACCAATTTTCTTTAAAGATGTTACAGGATGAAATTTATTACACATGGAAAGACAAATTTTATGAACTTCTCGGAGAAATGTCCCAAGCAAATTTCGCGATTTGAATCGCGTTTAACCTATGATTTAAACTCGAAATATACTCGTCTCTGTTCAAATATGCACTGTTCCATAACATACACGGTATATAGAATGTCTCGAGAGGAAACGTAAAAATTTTACCAGCTTCTGCAAGTTACTCTGAATTAGAAACGTTACATACACGTTTATTCATTTTCAACATATTCTTTGTTCACTTTACTTAAGCGATGGTGAACAAGTTCTTTATGACACTCTGGTTCAGTATTTTCAACTGTTAATTTTACTTTCTATGCACAATGCTTTTTAAATTTTCAAACGCAGAATACAGCGATATGTAGATTCCGCGCCGATTTCTAAAATGGAATGGCAATGATCATTAAAACATCGAACGAATTTATGTTTACTTCTATTGTGTTTATTATTTATTTTGTTTACTTATGTTTTATACTTTCTTTGGTATATCCAAATAAAAAAGATAAATAAAATAAAAAAAGAACAATTGCTCTATTCCAATTACGCACACGTAGAACCTAATTTTCTCGAAATGAATAAAAAAACAAGTATACCAAGACTTATAGTGCATATAATCTTTTTAATTCATAATGATAAAATTATAGTATGTGAGAACGATGTAGGTAATGAGGTCATAAAATCAGTCAATTAAGTCATTAAAGTATAAATTTCGATGATTACAACAATTAACATCTACCTAGAGTCTTATTTAGGGGTGTGCAATGTCAGCGCGAAAGTTGTTCTTTCTTTATGATATATTTTTAAAAAACTGTCTTTTTGTAAATTCATAACTCATTTTCAACTTCTATACAATTATTCTTAAAACGCCTTCTATACAATTCATTGTTAGACTATTAACTGATGATAAAAATTGATTCCAAAAAGTCGTAAAGGTGCCAACGCGTGTGCAGAATGCATGCAGCGTTAGCTATGACTTTGGCTATTGATCGATTTTACAGCTTTATTATGTACGATGATCGTGAAGAAATGCCCACTTTGACATAACAGCGATACAAATGTATTTAAAAAAAATTTCTTTGTTACTTTAGTAAATATACTTGATGTTTCTCAATACAATCACCACGATAAGTATTTGTATAATTATCGCAACGTGAGACAAGTTTTTCTGTATCTTCGACATTTAATCATCGTTGCACGCCATCCTTCAAACCATCGTTTTCTAGGAAATGTTATTCGTCCAAGAATTTTAATTTCTGTTAAAGGACGATTTGTATGTCACTTGTAATAAAACTTAAGCGCGTAGACTAAAATAGTGCTATATAAGGCCATATTAAAACCTGTTTGGATCTATGGGATCCAACTATGGGGAACAGCAAGTAATTGCAACATTGAAATTCTTCAACGATTCCAATCGAAAACTAAGATCCTAATAGATGCACCTTGGTATGTTACCAGCGAAACAATACATCACAACCTCAAGATACCCACAGTTAAAAAAGAAATATCAAAATTCAGTAATAGATATAACATAAGAGTTAACAACCACCAAAACCCACTAGTTACCCAATTACTTGACACGACGGATCAGATCCAAAGGGTTAAAAAGACATTACCCTTTAGATTTAAACATTAGATTCACCTAAAATCAAACAAACGATAAACACTTATTAAACACGACATAGTACCATGCCAGAATAATTTACTTATAATTCTCAATGAGAATTGATTCTAAAATACATTCAAATTAAAAAAAAAAAAAAAAATGGACTTGTAATGAAATCGCAGACTGTTTTAGCGCTATGTAGCGCGACGCGCTGTTCGCGTACTATGGTGAACTGTGTCGCGATGTTTGGTCACAATCGTCAATCCACAACGCGCTCAGTTCCGAATGTAGCTCGTCGCGAGTCATATCAGAGTTTCCTCTCGTAATTATTTTTTTTTTTTCAAATAATTGTAAACCACCTGCATAAACGAAAAAAAAGAGCAGCACCATCTCGCTGCATAGCCGATACGGATTCTTGAAAACCTCTGGCACTAAAGCGGTTAATGAGAGACAGGCGGCGAGAACGTGATCATACAGTTTTCTACCCGTATTGAATTCCTGCATCCATTGTCTTATGAATGATTCAACCGTAACAGCGAATTTCTTCTGGGTGAATGTTTTCAGCATTTCAAACAAATAACACTTTGACAATATTAGTTATTTAAATATGTTTTACGTTAATATATGAATGAGGCTGACTTTCTATGAGCACATTGCGTCGTTTCATAAGACTTGTATATATAAACGGATATTACCTTCTGAACGATACTTGTATATCATTTCTTTAGAGGACTCGTGTAGAGGATGGTTGATCGTAAGATTTATCAGACGAGATTGTTCGTTGTTGAAACCGACGAGTATATTTAAAACAATTAAATAAATTAATTTACAGAGACGCTCATGCAATGTATAAGTCGCAAAATAAGATCGCTGATAAATACTCGATAGATGCTCCACAGATGCGCTTGTGATCGCGTCCGTTTATTTATACTGGTCGGGGTGAGTCGGAAAATTCAAATTCGTCTTTGTTCGACGATTGCACGTAGCGGCGACATTGTTTTGCCTGGAGTTTATTTATTATTACATTATGTGTTTCCTAACGATATTGATACTCCGAGGCAAAACAACATGATTCGAGTTGTCCTCTAGCTCATGTGGCGCTACATTTCCATTTATCGCATTTGGTTTTCTCCGAAAACGCCCTGTGTAGTCGAAAATTTTCCAACAAAATTTCTTTCCACGAATCAACCACTGCTTCGAATATGCGCATACCTCTCTACCCGTTTGATCTCTCTCATCCACTGGCACTCTTGGGCAGCTTGCTCAATGTGCTATGTCTTGCTGCTTTATTGATAATGAATAGAGCAACGTCACACACGTACGGACACGCGTTTCCAAGAACAATCGCCAGCAGGGAGGATACATATGCTTTCAATTTCAACGAGCAAAGGGGCAAATGGTCGCTAATAGCATTTTGATGAGTCTCTTTTCTTCTCTGTCTCGCACTGCACCATTCTCTCGAATAATCACTGTCTCTTGGTTCTCTTTCTCTCGGTTTCTCCATGCATTGTCAGTGCGTGTTTCGTGTGCATTCCGAGTGCAAGGAGGGGCCATGCTTAGTTCATTGATCATTCGGTAAATCGGTGACTCATGTGCAAGCCGGCATGCGTCTGCCCCTTTCTTTGCTTCGTTTTACTACTTCGCCCCTTTCAAAATGAAACGCTCGTTCGATCGTTACGCCCGCATAACGCGAAGCGTAGAAAACACGCGTCTATGCCTTGCCCTCTCGATAGTTAGCGTTATAGAGCGGACCGTTGCTCAGGGCCGTCCGTACGTAGTCCTGGCACCCTGTGGTTCAGGATATTCTGCAGAAAATACAAAGGCGAAAATATATTAGGTTGTCCGAAGAGTTTCTTTCGTTTTATAAGGTGATAATTGATGAACAACAATTTCTGTTTTGTATTATTTTATTGTATTAGGTATGATCTATTTCGCTCTATTTCTATTATTACGTTCGTGCATAATTCAATAAACTAATATAAAACAAAAAACATTGTGCGTCTATTATTTTCTTATAAAACGAAAGAAACTTTTCGGATAACCTAATATATATAGAAATAATTTTAATAATGTGGTATACTAATTATAAATATAAACACACACACACACATATCCATATTGTATATTGTATTTATATATACATATGGCACATAGATAGAGGATTTAAATTGAGAAGGGGGAAGACCTTTTTTTCAAGAATAGACCAAATAATGTTATAGTGCATAGTGTAATGTATTCAAGTTTAAAAAATAGTACATGTAGTTCCATTTATAATGGGTTTCTATGTCTCCATGGGAGACATTAAATATGTTTTATCTTTCTTGCTATTTGGTTATTTTGTTATAAATCTGTCATTTCATTTGTATCGTATAATGTATAATATTAAGTAGAGACATCAGACGAGTCAGAAAAATTGTAAAAATGTAATGACAATATAACACATTTCTCTAAAAGGTACTTTGGGACGTGTTGTATAATTAGTCTAGAAAAGGTTTATCTGAATTAGTAAGAATTTTGAAATCTGCAAATAGTCGCGATTAAAAGATACAAGAAAAGCTATTTTCTTCTAGGATATTTAGTGATCAGATTATAAAATATATTTGTTGATGTTTATCTAATATGTTTATGATCTGTAACTTACGAATTTATAAAATTCCATTAATAATTACAATTCGATTGTACAAAAAGTTCATGCTAACGTTTAGTACAAATTAAATATGTTTTATCTTTCTTGCTATTTGGTTATTTTGTTATAAATCTGTCATTTCATTTGTATCGTATAATGTATAATATTAAGTAGAGTAAATGATGATATTGGCTGATGGTATTTATATCTCTAGTTTATAGCTATGTATGGTTCCCACTTGACACAAATGTGATGTAGATTAAAAGTCATGAAATTGAAGAGAAAATTGTATAATAATTGATATCAAACAAACAGATACAGTCAGACAAAAATTTCTTCGTACAGCCTTTAAAACAATAATTTTATACAACTTAATTAACTAACTTAAAATTGCACCAAACGACTCAAGTTTTTTGAGAAGTTAAAAAATTAGTTCACTAGATGATGCGTAAACAAAATTTTGAGAAAATAGAAATTGGTAGGTATGACGACGAAAAAAGTAAAAGTCACTTTTATAAAAATAAAAGTTTTATCTGCGCTTGTGATGAAAATTTGGACAACATACTTTGAACATTTATGTCAGTTAGATGCATACCGAAAATTGCATAGAAATCAGTTAACGTTACTATGAACTACGAGCGGTTAAAAATAGCGAATTTTTCAGTTTTTCATAACTTTCGGCCTATGACTGTAATGAATTTTAATATCTGTTGCTTGTTTTCGTATCAACCGGTTTCGATGAATTTTTCAGCATGTAGTTGGCATATGTTTACAAAACGTACTTTCTACATTTTCATTATAGGCTCAGGAAAAAAGTTATATAACGTGATCTGTAGTACTTCCACCACTATTCCTATCAATTTCAATTTTCTAAACATTTTTTTTTTGCGCATCGTCTAGTTAAAACAATCTTTGCAATTTCTCGAAAAAGCTCGTCGTTTGGTTTAATTTTAAAAAAAGTTACTCTGTTTTAAAGAGTGTTTTTTGACTGACTATATGTATTATGTACGTGAAAATTATCTGTTAGTGTAAGATATTGTATCTAGATAATGACATTTCTACATATTACACGGCGAATATAAGCGATTCGTATAAACATCTTCAAATTTAGGAAGGCAAAAAATTGTTTATAAATAGAATAAAATTTAGCTACCATTAGTTTTCGGTTGTAATTTTATGATTACTTTATGAGGGTAACATTCTACTTCGTAACTCTAAATACGATTACGCTATGGGAAAGTTAATATTTCTACGCCTTTGACGTTATTGTCATCGTATCAAAAAGCTAGTTATGTTATATTTGAGGAAAATGTATAAGAACGTATATGATACGTGATTTTTCGTTTTACAATTTTTATTCGTAACATTACATCAAAGTTTTATTTGAAACGTTGAGAGATTGTTTATCTGTTAAAATTGCAATAAAGTTAGGATATAAAAATTCAAAACTTAAAAATTTTGAGTAGACTTGTTAAGTCTAAATTAATTTGTTAATATAAATACAATTTATTTAGGTGAAATATAATTGGATGGAAGTACAGTTTTATATAATAATAATGGTAATTACATATTGGTATAGTGTGAATAGTTGTTGTATTGCTATTTACTAGCAAACCTGATGATTTAGGATTATTCAAATTCTTTACATGTACATAGAGTTTATAATAAAGATGGAAGTTTAGATGTAAAATTAGCCTTATCGTTAAAGATTTCTAATTTGGTTTAAAAGTTTAAAAAGAGAATGGAGCTCTACGTTTTACAAGTATTATAATATTTTGTTCTGAGTGTTACAGTTTTTTCAAACATATTATGTTATTCGAGTAATATTTACATATATATTATGTGTTCTGTTTTTTATTTCGAAGTGTCATGTTTAAAGAAATTAGCAATGAAGTTAGTGTACATATGCACGGGACAATTAAAATAAATGAAATAATGTAATTTCTTCCAATGTAAGGAGGATCGTATGAAACTATATGAAATCAGTTGAGACATTTTTAAAACATTGTTAAGCATATTACAGAAGGGTTAAATAACGTTATAAAAATAAATTTAATAGAGAAATTTTTTAAAGTTTGAAAAACAGCGTAACAGATTATGAAAGAAATTAAAATGTTGAATTTATATAAATTGCACAAATGAATTACATATTTGAAATAATGAAAATACAGATCGCATATTAAGACATAAAAATTCTACTTCTCATTTATTTCGTATTAACTTGCATTTTGCTTCATGGAAATATAGAAAAATATTCAAATATAATATAGTACGATTTATTAGATTTATTAAGCAGTAATGTAAATAAAAGTCGGAGGAAATCAAAATAAATTTTAATAAATACAATGATCTTAAGATACTTATTTTCATCTAATTTATGTAAAATTAAAATATGTTTATACTATCACATACATGTTTTATTCTAAATTTTCTGAAATACCATACTCGTCATTCTGAGTGTGGAAGACTATTAGCTGCACAAGATATTTAATCAAATATATTCAATGATCAAGTAGAATTTAAAAGTCATTTGTTATTTTAACACTGTACAAATAATTACAGAAAACATTGTTGAATTAAAAAAAGGAATAAAATCTGCGTGGATATTCAGAATGAAACTTCAAAGGTAGTGGATAGTGTATATTTAATAGATTAATAAAAGTAACTAAAAAAAAGGAGATCCATTAAATATCGAACGAAAACATAACAAAATTAACATTGAATTTATATCTTTTCACAGAATATAATTTCACAGAACAAGATATAATTTCAGGAGAAAATTTAATTTTTTGCAGACTTCAAAAGAATACAATTTTTGTTTGTTATATCTTCCGTTTTGTCTTTCATTATAAAATGTTATTATATAACCGATTTTGCCAATTTTTCTTTTAATGTTATAAAAAATCAAAAAGTGGCGTTGAATTTATAATTATTCACACCACTGTATAATGTCAAAACACGAGAACAGACAGAAGGTATTGAATTACATTTAAAAATAAATTATAAGTCAATAAATATTCAATTACATAAATTAATTACGAAGAAGGTTGGAAACATGTTAAAGCTTTATGAAGAAAAACAATATCTTTATTGAAATTGTTTGCAAAAAGGCATGCATTAATACAGTGTATTTTATTTCATTTTATTATTATTAGAATGCAAGTTTTTATATATTTATAAGGAAAAAGGCAAAATGCACAGAATACACATAGTATGCAAAAATATATAAAACATTCGAAATATAGTATTCGTTCTAAGATTCGACGAGGTGAGCAATTCTCTGCTTATTTATTTCCTTAATTATAAAAATATGAATTTGCATAAATATTTGTCTTTTTTTTTTTTTATTTTATTTTGGTTATTTTACAATTTGTCCTTATGGACATTTGGTAAAGTGTTATATCTTGTTGGTGAAGAAAAAAAAATAAAAAATAAATATAGCATGTGGGCGGCTACCCTCAGCGGGGTGCCACGATCTCCTTGTCTCGAAATTTTCGTTGACTTGTTCGTACGGGCCTGAGGGTCCCGTATGCTTCGACTGCGCGTAACGAGCAGTTATCGAGGTTCCCTGAGTTGGGCCAGTGGCAGCAGTTGCTGACTCTCCAGTACAATCACCGAGCGTATCCTTCGCGCGCTGAGTAGCAATAGTAACGCTTTGAAACGTGCACGTGTTTTCTCACTCGTGTGATCAAGAAAACCTCCCAAAATACTCGTTAACATAATTTTCTATCATAGTTTCGCGACTGAGTGTTAATCGTACCTGAATAGTATGTTTATAATCGACGATATCCTATTCATCCTGATTAATTCCTTATCGTGTTGCAAGGCGGCGTCACTTCAAACTGATTATTCGCGCGTTCGTTTCTCGTGATAAATACCGCGATAAATACCGCGACGAGGATTTAATCGAGTAATATTCAGTTATCGCAATATAGTTTCATTTCACGGAAATCGGTATTCTCGCGGAGAAAGTCATGCAGAGTAAGCGTTAAAATCACACTCTGACAGTTAAATAGAAAATTGACGCGCAACTGTCGAACAGTTTACGTTTTATTGTAATTTCCAATTACTTCTAAACTATTTTTACTTTTCACTTTATTATTATTAAACTAGTTTTTTTTATTTATGGTTAGATTCTTCCTAAATCTCATGTTTAAACTATTTTTCGTTTCATCTTTTACTCTATAACTCCAGTGTCAATTAACTCTAAATTGACTGAACAGTGAATGATGGTGTGTTGATGTGAGTGCAAGTTCAAGGGATAGGTACAACGAAGAGAGATTTCACGAGATAACAAGAAATTCTTGAGCGATGGTTCATATGAGCTACGCGCAATGGGCTTGCCTGCCGAGCACTTATCGGAACAAGGTTCGTACATTTGTTTTAAACGCGCTTTTTTCTCCAATCTAAGTACCAGTTATAGTTTATCAATGCCGCGCGCATACATCGTGCCGCGTAATATTTGTTCGTTAACGTTCGCTTGGTCGGAATGTTTATGATTCGCATGAAACATTTTTTTTTTTTTTTATTTGATAGACTTTTTACAATCAATTTTCTCTTCGATAAGAGAATTATAAGTAAATTATTTTGGCGTGGTATTATAACTTGGATTATAAGAGTTTATATTATATTCGATTCTACTTGAATCTACTGCTTAAATCCAAAGGGTATTGTTTTTTTAGTCTGCGGATCTGATCCGTCGTGTCAAGTAATTGGGTAACTAATGGGTTTTGGTGGTTCTTAACTCTTATATTATATCTGTTACTGAATTTGGATATACATGAAACATTGCGGTGAAAGATCATCCATCGGCTGGAGTTGTGTCGCAGATGTTGATAGGTTAACATCCAGTGAATTTTGCTAGGAGTGCGTACATTCCACACTTATTTGCTTAATTCATATCGAGCTCGCGTCAGTGTAAATTCGTGTTCGCGTTCCCTCCAATGATGTTTGAAGTTTGCGGAGCGCGAGAAATCGTTTTGCTTGTTTCATGGATACAATACGACAGATAGATTAGTTTTACGAAGAATTACCGATGTTTATTTGCCGTGATATCGTTTCCACGTGTCAAACACTTGATAATGTGGTTCAAAGCGCTGCTTATTTTATGCTTGTCGAACGTTATGTGCCTTGTCATTTCGAGAGTACATTTTGTTTTCTGATTCGAAGTTATTTCTGCTTTGTGAGAACTGTTACATTTCGAGGGATAAGAAACTTGCATATTTCTGTTTCGTTAAATACTAGGTCATTGCATGATAATAATTCAGAGCAAAGTATCTACATGTGTTTCTGCATTTACGGAGACGAACAATATTTAAATAAATGAGCATCGCTTATAGAATGGCTTGATAATTACTTCTCTATCTGTATTCTCCGATAGGCTGAGATATTGAAAATTGTTTATGAATTTTAAGAAACGAAGAAAGTTATATGCGTTTAAAAAAATGGACTGTTCCATCATGTTATTATATATATATATATATAATATACAAAATACGATAAACAAAATAGAAAAGTTGTTGATTCTATTTATTTGAAGTTTTATTATATTCTATTTACTGTGTCTGTCTATGCACTGCTTTTATAATATAAAGTAATATCTGTATCTTTATTGATTTTTTCTTTATGCTTGGAGAAAAGATTAGATATAGTCTTTAAAAAATTTGCTATCTCTCTTCTTTTTAAATTGCTTCTTGGTTTCTTGTGAACATTTTTTAATTTCACTAGTAAGGGGACATTTTTATACATTTTCTACTTTCTCCTTTTTATACTAAATTTGTCTACGTTGGGGACAGAAAAAATATTATTCGTAACTAAATCTTTTGCTTCTAGAAAACATTCTTAATGAATGTAATCTTTAATTAAATTTTCAATTAAATAGGAAATGCAAAGCTGATCGATATTTGCAATTTTATATTATACTAATCATTTATACATGTACATTTTGCATTTTATCAATTGAGCAAAACATTTTTTAGCTTCTCTCATTTTTACGTTCATCGACTTGGTGTTCTGCTGATCTCTTAAAAAATTTCTCGAAAACTTCGGTTTAAGCTTCTTTCAGCATTGCTACTTTAAAAACATTATGTATATTCATTTGCATACGCCATACAATTGTTTTCGATTTAATAATCTTATATTATAGTTTCTCTTTCTTTTTAAATAAGATAGAAATAATTATGAATAAAATAAAATTGATAAATGATCAAAACTAACTATTAAAGTAATGTAGTATCGTGGAAAAGCTCTTGAGGAAATCCCAATGAGCCATCCATATGCCCTTGACCCTTTAGGACATTGGGTTATTGACACGTTAAATGCCACGAGGGTCACAGGTGACTGGCGCACCAAGATTAGTAGAAACACATAATTTGAACAAATGTAAGTGTTATACATTTTTTATTATTACTATCGTTATTACAATAGTGTGATAAAATTAATGCAGTATAAAACATATATAAACAATTTTATTTATACATGAAATATAATTCTATTATGTGCGCCCCCACCAGTGGCTGTTGAACATGGGAAAACCCGCTTTTTCCACGTTTTACTTTAATGAACAATAACTCTAAGGAACGTTTCGTCTTGAAAGATGTTTGATGGCAGTTAAGAGCCTTGATTGTATAGTAAAAAATGCTAAATATTGTGACGGTTCTTTAGAATTATTGCGGGTCCGAATAAGTATGATCGAAGGATGAATTATGGTTTATGGCAGGACACCAGACATAACAACATAGAACAATTAATTAACAACGCGAAGAAACAATATGAGATAATTGATAATCGTAAAAATAAGTGAATCGAGTGAAATTGATGATTATACAGCGTAACATATCTCTTGTAGGTAAGATTTCAACATTATATGTATCGCATAATAAAAAATTCATCGTTGCGCCACGACCAAACCTTGTAAAACTGGCGTGGCATTCAACGTGTTAAGAAAGGTGTACGTGACCATCTTGAGTCAACAGTTGTAAAACACGTGTACGTTGTAGTAATATCGAAAACTCTGGTATAAAAAGGAAGTGTTGGTGGAGAGAGGGGTCAATGATCAGTAGTCAATAGTTGTAGTTGGAGTTATGACTGAGTTGTGACCAGTGGCAGTTGCGAGTAAGCTGCAGGTAGTTGCGGGTCAATCGTTGCTCGTAGGTTGTGGACTGTTAGTTGTAAGTTGTAAGTTGAACTGTGAAATATCAATTTAGTTGCCTTTAATTGTATCACATTACTGCATTAAGTTCTAATTAAATAGTTATAATTTTCTATTTCAATCACAATAAATAAATCTATATAATAAATAAAGATCACTATAATTCTGATTTCTGTACTAATAATTAAATTATTATCTATCTTGATCGAAAATGACTTGCCTTTTATACATAAAGTAAAATTTACTTATATTATTTAAAGAAGCAAGAGTAAAGTTAACATTAAAATTAGGAAATTTGTTTAAATTTTCAATCTGTCGATCGAACATATTTGTTTACAGTTTTTATTCATAGCTATTTTGTTGATATGAGACCGTTTCACGGAAATTATTCGTTCAGCTGTCTACAGATCTAATGGACGAAGAATAAACGCGTGACATAATATACAATGTCTTGAACTTTTAATGTTACGCAAAAATGATCTGCAAAATAAACTGCAAGTTTTTCGCCTTATAAAATTAGCATCTAATTTTTTAAATGTCGTATTTTTTAAAGTTGTTCTAAATTATTTTACGTTTATTCTACATTGTTCCAAACAAATAATGATTTATCTCAGAAGGTTTCAAAAATAATCCAATTAAAAAAAATTATTTCTTGATAGCGAATATTTTGATTTTATATAGAATAGTATTACAGTAAAAAGTTTTTTTTTGAAACACATGCTTACATCACTAGGAGCAACTCAGAACAAACATTTGAAGACTGCAGCACGGCCCGACAAACGACATCGATGCAAGAGAAAAATCAACGTTATATGCGTGTTCCACTTTTCACATTTTTGTTCTAGTGTTGTAGGTAAAGAAGAAGTAAGAAAAGAAGATTTTTTTATTATACGATATTATTGTCAAAATGAAGAGAAATGTCCTTAATTTAAGGAATTTGTAATCTAATTAAATATATTAACTAAAACGATCCTTGTTGTATACTTTTAATTATCGAACAATGAATGAACCTATTATTTAATCAGCGAACGAACGTATCCTTAACGAATGTTTTCATAAACAACGCCAAATATAAAAATTTTATATTTCTAAATAAAATTCTAATATTCATTTATTCCTTCGAATTATCCAATGCTCAGTATTGCTATCATTAAACTAATCCTACTTCGATGCTTTCAAGAATACTTCGCTTTTAACGTAATAGTATTAATTAATGAATTAAATGTTGCGAAATAGTTATACAATTATAGTAACAAAAACTTATGTGCATTGTTTTACGTATCAGGTATTTTGAGAAGGCAGATTTTTAGATATAAATTCAGTATATGTAGTTAGTGCCCCTTTTCTTAAATCTCGAATCTTTTGTTGTTGCTCCAAGTTATTCTACATTTGTCCTAGATTGTTCCAAACAAATAATTTATCACGAAAAAAGTGATTTTTTACAAGGCCCATTTTTTTTTTAAATTTAAATTTAAAATTGTTTAGATTGTTTTAGTTGTTGTAAACATTGTTCCAAGGTATAATTCCAATATTACGTTTAGTTTCGAAATTAATCAATGAAATTTGTCGAGTGGATGCAATTGAACGCATGCATACTTAGATACGTTGCTAGTTTCAAATAACCGTAAGCTTTTGCTACGTCAGCTCAATTTTTAGTCGTATTACTGTCTAAATTTACAAAGCTACATTATATCATCTGCTAATGTACATTCATGTTATACTATTTACAGAAACTGTTCGAGCCTTGAATAATATATTATCGAAATGAATAATACGAATCATACGTTGTTGTTTTGTCAACAATAATGGTGTTCTTGTTAATATTATTAACAAATAAATAATGAAGATTGAGATATATATCGTATTATTTTTCATTATGTTAATATATAATATTAATAATATATGATATAATATATAATATAAATCAGAAACTATGACAGTTGTAACCCAAATTTACAAAGTTATAGTATAAACGTTAGCATCTTACAATTATTTTAAATAGTTTTGATCACAAATAATCATTATAATTACTGAAACTTTTTTGCATAAAAATTCCGTCACCGATAATGATTATAAATAATTAAAAATGGTGCCATTACAGTAATGGTTACGGATAACCAAAAACAATGTTCATCGTTGATAATAGTTATCGGTAACCGTAGAGATCACAGATCATTTGTAATGATTATTCGTAATCAGAACACTGAAAAATTAATATTTTTTAATCACTTAATTTTTTCAAAACATCTTTTATAATTTAATAGGTTTTTTTATTGCCAAGGAGAGTTAACTTTTTTAAAAATAACTTCTCTTGTAAGAATTTTGGGAATAATTGTTATTTTTGGCCACTGGTTGAAATATTCAAAGTTCTCCATATTTTTCACCTTTTAAGCAAAGTCAGAAAATCCTACTTTACTTTACTTTATTTATTCTAATTGTTTTTTAGATGTCTTTACCAAATTATAATATTCTATTACGGAATATCGTAAATTAGACAGTCCTACCTTTAAATATAGATAGGACATTTTATTGTAAAACCACGTATATACGTTGTTACGAAACTACTAATTTCTTAATAAATTTTTTTAGCTTTCACTTCTATTCTTTATTTTCTCCTTACTATATTTGTATTTACGTATAAGTTATACGTATATTTAAAAATATTAATTAAATATGATTTCAAGTCGTTTCTAGATAAAAATGTCCTATTTCGCTTCTTTTATAAAATTAAAATGTTCTATCTGAAGCATTTAATTAATTAATACATTATTATCTATTTATTTATTATTTATTTTTCATTATCCATTGTTATTATCTATGTATTATTTACCTGTATGCTTACTTATAATCGTAGGTGTAGGATGTTACGAAAAGCTTACTAAATTAAATTGAATAAAGAAAAGCAAGGATCACAGGAAGAAAATGTATAACCTAAGTTTTTTCAGTCTCAAAGTGCCAGATTTCTATCTAACTAACAATACTAAGACTAAGTAACAATAGGAAAGACGGTATAAGCATCAGATGGTAGCGTCTGATGTATGGCTCAGACTAATTTGCATATACTGAAACAATGAAGAAACACGCTTCTGTTTTCCAATAAGGGTCATTCCACATCAAATCGATCATTTTTTGACATCGAAGTTAGGAATGTTTTCAGTGAAATATCATGTAATTTACGTGAATTTTCATGAAAATAGAATTCAGAAACTATTTTTGCAATCGAGTTGCTCCTTTTGAGTTTTAATGTGTAAGGTTTAACATACTTAAATAAAACTTTGTTCGCATTAAAAAATCAATATTTTGTGATGTTCGAAATCATAAACACACGTCTGTCTTTTAATTTTGAAAATTTTACTTCTAACTGATCTTCAAAAATTTTCAAATATTGAGTCCGCTTTAAACTATGTAAGTATCTGATAATCATCTGTTTCAGTAGCAAACTGCAGACGCAAGTATATTGCAATCAATTTCGATCATGTTTTAGAAATGTCGACAAAATCTTTTGTTTCTTTTCAAACGAATGAAATTTTATTAGAATATGTTGCGAGTAAATGTGTTCTGTATTTTTGTGCAGTGTGCAAAGTTTTGAAGGATATATTAATCCTTTCTTTTTATTTATACAATTGATATACAAAGTAACACGTTTGGATATTGATTAAAAATTCGTTTTGATTGAAAACAATCTCACTTACCGCTTGGAATGCCTCTTTATATTTAACTTACTTACTGGTTTTTTTGTTGTGAGATGCTTTGCAATCTGAGCACGCTTTTCCTGGAAAGAGTGCTAGACAAGGCCCTATTGTCTAAAGATGGAATTTCCTTAGCCGTACTGCCGCGCCTTACGCGGTTGCGTCTGAAATCCGGAGTCCGAGTCTTAAATCCGAATTGTATGGGTAACATTCATCGCCTGTCTGCACAACTCACATAGCAACACCAGCTGATATATGCGTCCGACGCTTGATACATGTAGCACAGTCGACTATGACATTGACAGCAATGTTCCTATTTTTCAACAAGCGAGTTTTAAGTGTTGCGTCGGATGTTTAGATACTACGTGACTTTGCAATGATTTCGATAAACAACTGTATAATGTGTCCTTTTTTTAGCGTTTATTCACAAAACGGTTTTAATATAATATAATATAACAATAATAATAATAATGATAACAACATAACCGTGTGATATTAACTGAAATGCCGCAGTTTCAATAAAATATTAGTTAGAATGAATTCAATCCAATGGCTTTAAAATTAGAGTACTCACAGATTATAATTTCTTATATTTAATTACAATATTTGCATTGATTATTTTATCATTTCTTAATGCATATGAAAATTATATTGATGAAATAAAATAAATAAATGAAATAAAGTAATATATGAAAATATAAATAAAATAAAACAAAATAATTAACTAACTAATTTACAAATAGAAACTTCTTACAAGCTTATAAGTAATATTATGTCTAATTACATTTTAAACTGTTTACGGTATTATCGCTACTCGTATAACATTTTTAATTTCATCATTCAAAGAAATATGTTTACTGAAGTTGATCCAGAATGCCACTTCCTAACCACCAGTATGTATCCAAGTTTTGCCTATGATCATATTGTTCAAGTCTGGAATTTGGTAATTAATAGTGTAAATTTACTCAGTAATTCTGTGTTGTATATGAAATTTTTCTATCTATTTCGTTTTTGATTGCACGATGTCAGTGGATCAAACATCTAGATTCGCATTTAAATATATTGTTCGAAATCCAATGCTCAAAAGGATGTAGCAGTAAAGATGATTTGCCACAAGAAAAGGTTGATAGAGATTATTCGCCAGTAAGAAAGAATTGTTAGTTACTTTATGTACTTTATGTTACTGTATTTACAGTGTGTAGAATTCGAGTATTTAGTAGCCACCGTGTGAAATGCCAAAGCCAACGGGAGCCGCAGCGGAATAGAAAAAAGATAAGCGGTCTTCGGTGATTTCTCGTTCTATCTGTTTCTATGTTTCCTGGAAAAATCAATCAGTTTGTTTTTTCTCATCAGCTCAATCTTATTAGGTTGTCTAAAAAGTTTCTTTCATTTCATAAGGTGATAATGGAAGAACAACAATTTCTGTTTTATATTATTTTATTGAATTAGATATGATCCATTTCGTTCTATTTCTATTATTATGTTCGTGCATAATTCAATAAGCTAATATAAAACATAAAACATTGTGCTTCTATTATTTCCTTATAAAACGAAAGAAACTTTTCTGACAACCTAATATTAAGGTACTCTGTTTTAATGGCAATTTTAATGTTCCTTCTGTTCCATTTGTATATAGCTAGCTGTGTATAGTACGATATCATCTGCATACTGTAAGACTTTTATTTCTCTATTAGCACTTAGGCAACCGCGCGTGCCATAGCGAGCTATACGTTTCCACCGCTCTCGGACAAGTCTACCTATACGCTGTCGGCCGCGCATTTTTCCAAGTATCGAGGACTAATATTCACTACTTAGAAATCAACGAAGTGTAAAAATTATTTAAGTGGTGAATTATATCTTGCGGTAATGATTTTATTTAACGATTTCACATATTATGTTTATGCAAAACATTAAATTAAAAGTATATATTAAAAGTACAAAAAAATATAGGTAAAATTGAAAACATTAAAGATAACTAAAGATAAATAACACGACTTGAACGTGAAATAAAAAATTCATAATGCATTTTAATATGTTTTGCAACATGGTATCGTTCGATTATAACTTTATTTAGTCATAACTAATAGTGTAACTTTTTAATTAATTTCAACACCACTAAATTCGTGTATTTCATTATATACCGTACTTTATAAAAGTAGAAAAAGTTGCGCAATTAACTTGGAACAATTCCAGGTAAACAATAATTGATAATAACAACAACAAAAAAAGAAAAAAGAAAAAGCGTTGCTAAAGTCAAAAAGGGAGATCTCCCCGTTCGGTCACGCAGCGATGTTCTTCGCAGAGGGGAAATCTCCTTATTCGGTTGGCTAAGTGTTAATATTATTAGTAATTTCACTAATGTAAACGTCATATAGGGAACAGCTCAGTACCAATGCCTGTGGAAGCCTTTTTTTATTTCTTCTTTAATAGGATCACAATATTTTCTGAAGTGTTTTATTTCTCTATTAGACATCCAAGTTTTAATATATATCTTATCAATTTGTCCGTGTATTCATTTCTCTCCAAGATCTTTACTAGATTTTCATGATTTACATTATCGTAGATAGATTTGACATTTCAGGATACTGCCATTGCCTCTCTCATGGTTTCAAAGCCTTCTTGTGACGTGTATAGTCAGAATTGTCAGGATATATATTGTAGCCCTACATTTTTTTAATCCATTTTGCAAGTTGTTCATAATATTATACCTTTATGCACTATTATTTATCTTCCTGGTCACTGTTGCCACCATTATTTTTCCTATAATGTTAGCCAAAGTTATCTCTTTGTCATATTGTTCTTTGTCGTTGAAGAATAGTCCTTTTTTGCAGTTTCTAAGGAATTTCATTGTATTATATACTTTGTTACGTATATTCAGAAGAGTCTGTTTGTATCCAGCCGAGAACCTTTTAATAGTTGCATAATTAATCCCGTCTTCTCAGTTGAGTGAATTTCTCAAATATGAATTTTTATAAAAACTAAACGGGATTCATTTGTCCACGATTTTTCTACATTTGTACAACAAAAATTTTCACCCTTTTCTTTAAAAAGATTATCACAAAATGAAAATGTAAAAGATCTGGTAATTTTCTTTTGAAGAATGGACAAACGAAAATTTTGTTTGGACAAAAATGAATTCTAGATAAATGAATGCCGTTCAGTTTTTGTAAAAATTCGTATTTGAAGTTGCTAATTTCACCCAGTTGGTTTTCTCCAGGTGCAGATTTGTTTTTTTTTTACTTTCTCTATTGTCTTTTTCCCCATTTCTTCTTTAGTAATATTTCTTTTTAATCTTCTTAAATCTTTCTTTTTTGTGTCTTTTTCTATTCTTCTGTTGATTGAGAGTATTATTTATGTTTAGGTTGATGGGTTCGGCTAATATTTTGTTAATGACCTTATTGAGATATGTATAATTTTGTGTGCTACACTAGATTAGCCGCGAAGTAGTGACACACGTATGTGAATGAGTGTGCACGACGTCTCGAAAAACAGATGAATGTAACTGTTTAATTGGCAGTCTGGCATGGAAGATGGTGAGACAAAGAAAGTGCTGAGACGCGTGCAAATGTATATCGACGAAGATCCTGGAAATCGTTTATTAAATAAATCTAAAACTATTTTGATATGAATTCTAATGTAACCTTAGTGTTCTTTTATTGTTATTTCGGCAATTAAGATCCATAATTCTCAATAGACCTTTTCATCAACTCGTAATTCTGCTATCCATGTATGCAATCTGTTCATTTTATCCCACAGATCTATCCCTTTTGTTTGATGATCGCTTTAAGGCAAATGCTTCCCACATTTTTTCTCTTCTCTCTTTAATTGTCTTCTTAACTTCTGTCTCCTTCTCGAGATTTCCCAGTTTCCGTTGCTAGACTCCTTAATAGTTTTCTCGCACCCTCTACTTTACCATATTTGCTCGCCCTCTTTCTTGTTAATCTGTCACGTATCTTAATTGGTTGAAGTATTGAAGTTATTTTTTGTATACCTATCTCTTTTCTATCAACCCTCACTCTTGTTGTCCCATGTATGATATTACTAGACAGAGCTTCGAACAGCGTGAGAGACCAGCGAGGGTATTTTCTGGAGTACGGTTGCAATGTATGTGCGGTTGTAGATATGCGGACGAGCCTGATACGAGTTCAGCGAGCCGCTAGGACTATTGTTTACGAGGGCAAACACGATGAGAGATCAGCGACCCTCTAGGATGGAGACACGTTCGGATGAATCTGACGCGAGATCAGGGAGCCGCAGGAGGTTGAAATTTCAAGGTCGAATTCGACGTGAAATCATGGGATGAGGAACCATAAGATTGGAAAGGTATCTTTTGGATGTTGGAACGTGCGAACGAAGCTGATGCGAAACCAAGGAGTTGCAGGAAATGTTAATGTAAGCCTCGTAACTTTAATTATTAAAATTTATACAATTCGAGCGGCACAATCGTGTCGTTATTATTGTCAAAAAGAAACATCTGGTCTACAGGTTGCGATTTGTATCTCGGCTGAATAACGAGAATTATGTTACGCGATTAGTCCTAGCCGAATGTTCTTAGCTATAAACAGGTGTTGTTTTCTTAAACTATTTCTAAACATTCGAAGGCTTCACAATCGTCTTGTTGCGCTGCTACATGTATTAGCTAATAAAAGTTTTTGAAGAAACGTACAAATAAATAAGTTGTATTATTACAGAAGAAGAGATTTGACTATTTATAGTTTTAAATAAAAACGAACTATTTATAAAGATTCAATTGGATTATTTAAGTATGTCGAAACCTACGTTGTTTTATTGTTATATTGTTGTATGACTTATAAAAAATATGAAAACTTCTAGGATACTTATATAATTACAGTTTTACTATGTTACACAACTGTTTGTCGAGTCAAATTCGAGAATGAAATATGGCTTCGTTCGTTATATGGAACGATATCCAATTTTAAAGATTGACTAATAGACGTGCGAGTTATGGTATGATTGATATAATATGGAATTATATAGAAAATTATATTATTTGGAATTATATATAAATTATATTATGTAGAATTATATAAAAAGTGCGTACCTCGCCAATTTTGATGAACTTGAAATATATTGTCAAATTCAACATTCTGAATAACTTTTTCCTATAGATGTTACTGCAATTCGTCCTTAGCTTCCGAGATATTCGCAAAAAGCTCCGATACAATTTGTGTTACGATTATACTTCATTCTGCATTTTTATATAGTGGCAGCATTTTTATATAGTCCAACTAAACTTAACTCACTAAGCTTAACTCATTGGTAGGAGGGATAATCATTTTTAATATTATCTAAATAAAGAAGAAAAATGGATGGATCATGGATTGCACTAAACATTGTCTGACGGCAATGTTAATGGGAAATAATTTTCAATAAATTTATTGATATATGAAATGCTGCGCTATGTCTTTTCGTCGTATATTACGTATAATAATTAATAGTATAATTATAATGTTAGTAATACTAATATAAATATAATATAAATATGAATAAATATAATGTTAGTAAATAAAACTACTATAATATTAGTAGTATAATGTAATATACTACATATCAATAATTAGAGTCAACAAATACATATATATATATATATATATATATATATATATTTCACATAGGTAATCTAGTGATAATCACACGGGATCTTAGCTTTTGAGCTATACACGAAAGTATATCCATAGCAGTATATAAATATAAATAATAATAAAGAATAGTCGAATTTACGATACACTTACAAATTCACATGAAGTAAAAATTAAGTCATGCTAGTGTAATCGGCGGTGTTTCGCGGCGCAGACGCGACGGCCGGATTTTAATCTGGACCACCCTATTGATTTATTTTTTTTTTTATTTATAAAATATATCTGTTTCTTCGGTCTTATAGCCGAGAATTGAATTTGGTTTACAAATAGCTACATACATATATTTACAAAGCTACTTTATTCGCGCACTTCCAATCATTCATTCTTTCTCTTTTTCTTCCATTCACACTCCGACTTACTATGATTAATAATTATCCTACTTACTGCACGCTTTCTTGCTTATTAAAGCTCTCTTCTGTCTGTTTATACCCTGACTTTCCCTTTTCTGTCTTTTTCAGCTTCTTGAGTTGCTTAACAATCTTTCTATCCTATCTTTTGCTTATTACATTTCTCAGCTTGTCATCTCTTCCTGTTTCCTTGTTAGTTGTTCTACTATATCGAGTTGGTCCCCCATTTCTTAACTTTTTTTTTATTATTTAATTTGTATTTTACAATTTGTCCAGCTAGACATTGGTAAATTTTTCTAGCTTAATTGCTAAATAATATGTGGATGGCTACCCCCAGCGGGATGCCATCTTCCAGTTTGTCTATTTTATTTCTTTGGTGAGGTCAGTGGAGTGTTTTCTTCTTAGTCTTCTTTCTATGAGAGTTTCGCTCGCTTCGGCAGTCAACTGGTTTGGATGTTTTGCCATTCTTTCCTTGTATTTTTCTGCGTATCTGCCGATTTCTTCTTTCACCATTGGTATTTTTAAGTATTCTTGCGTATATCCTCGTTTCTGACATACCATGGGGCGTTGACTATTGTTCTCAGTAACTTCGATTGTAGCGATTCTAATTTATTTATGTGGCTCATTGTTACTGTCCCCGAAATAGTGGTATTCCGTACGTCGAAATTGGTTTTATTATGGTTATGTAGATTTTTAGTTTATTTCCTATGCCGAGTTTAGAGTTTCGACTAGTTAGCCAGTACATTTGTCTTCTTTTATTTCTTAAATTGCCACTCGCGACGACAACGCGAAAGTAATATCACCCTTGTATTCGCATTAAGGTCTCCAAATTCTTCTTTTGGTTTGTTCTAGAGATGTAGATATGTGTTTCAAAGAACATTTTACTATATGCTATTATATATAAAATAAAAAAATTCACTTTCTTGGGGATTATTTCTGGAATCTTTCAAGATAAATCATTATTTCTTTGAAAGAATGTAGAACAAACGTAGAATTTGATACTTTGACAACTTGAAGTGACAACAAAAATTCGAAATTTAAGAGGTGTAAGACTAATTTTATACAGGTTAGTTGTTATAAGTTACCGAATTTATCCCGCTTTATTCTCTCTTCCTCTTTCTCCTCTCTACCCAGTATCTACTCCAATTTATCTATCCTCTTCCATCATTGCTTCTTTTTTTTTTTTTTTAGTTATATTAAAAATAATCAGCATTGATGTGTCAAATTTAGGTTGGGCTAGTTTAGTTTATATAAAAATACTGCCACCTACATACCCGGATGAAGTCTAAGGAAACTAAATTTAATTAAAGTTTTTTATGAATATCTCGTAAATAGAAATCGAGTGACGGTTACATTTATAGGTGAAAATTGTTGAAAATATTGGCCTTGACGATATAGTTCAAGCTCATTGAAATTGGTAAGGTGTCCGCTTTTCTATTTATATAATTGTCCAGACTATCTTGACTGTAGCCTCGTACTTATGCATTGGGTTGCCAATTAAGTAGACTGCGGATTTTGCCATTAGGTGGTAATGACCTTAAACAGCGATACTTAATCCCAACGTATTTTAATACCTATTCAGTTTGAAATATAACACAGTAGTAAAACCATACATGTTCACAACAAATAACAAAATGAAATTGAAGTGAAGAGACTTTCCATCAAATGCATGCAGAATAATTTAAATCGTTAAAGCTTTACTTATTGCTACAATTTTTAATACGTTCAACATGCAAACGCAGTATATTCGCGGTCGAAAAATATTCATGTTACGTTTTACGCTTCACTTTTGAATTGTAAATACAGATACACGATGAAGTTGAAATTATTCAAACAATATCGACGTTTCAATTGTTGCTCCATTATTGGATACTTTAGCACGTTGCGTTAAAATTCTATTTCATACTTTTGTTATTTCTTTCTAAGTGTGGTTGAAAATTAGTATGAAAATTAGGAAAGTGTCCAGAAAGTGTCTTTCTTTCGCAAACGTGTTTTTTACAACAGTACACCTTCATACAAACGTGAAACCAAGTCTGTGAAATGTCGCGTTTCTTTTCAAATTATCTCAACAGAACAAAATGGATCGTACGTAATTTGACAAAACAATATAAAACAAAAAAACGGCGTGCGTCTATTATTTACTCATAAAACGAAAGAAACTTTTCGGACAACCTAATATTAATATGCGATTGGTCCATTTCGGAACGTATTGGGTTGGCAACTAAGTGATGGCAAAATTTTGTCATTAGGTGTTATTGACAAAATCCGCAATCACTTAGTTGTCAATCTAATATTTCACGAGATAATTTGTAATTTGGTTCCATTGATGAGTTTGAATACGTTCCAACAAACAAATTTTTGATTTTGAAAATCATGCTCAAAGACAATTTCGCACGAACATTTTTTTACAAATTTTCATTGATGTAGAATTACTCCACTTACTTTTTATATACCACATACATTGTGGCATTATTCCGCAGCAGGTTCGTTTCGCCTACTAAATATTATAACAACGAATATCATACTTTTAATATTTTATATGTTTTGAGGCATTATATGCATTTTCTCTACTTTTGTGCGCCCACATTTTTCATAAATTTATAAACATTTGCTGTATTTTCGTCCAGTCGCGGGGAGACGGGATCGCGTTGTAGCGCGTCAACGGGAGTCGTAAATTCCCGTTACGATTATAATAATCGACACCACGAACAGGTCGATCCCCTTATTTCTTGTGGGATAATAGGGGTGTTTGTTTTCTAATAAAACTGTCGTCTACAGTTTTATAATATATATATTTACAGTAACTTAAAACACTTGTTTTCGTGTAGACTGTAGTGATGACGATATCCTGTTACTGGATCAGAAGTTGACTACTCGAATGTCAAAAGAATAGAACAGTAGTAGTTGACTCGTTTTGATATGTTGAAAAACGATATTTGATTTGACTACCCGAAGATAGGAAGAACAGTTTTCTTGAGTTAACTTGAATACCCGACGATTTGAAGATCAATAGTTGACTTGACTGTCCGAAGATCGGTAGAACAGTAATAGACCCGTCTCGTACTATTAAGGAGGAAAACTCGGTGTGTGTGTGCCCTTTTGAACAAAGAACGCGGAATCGTTGTTCACACTTTTCGATAGAAGAGTGAGGGTAACGATCCGCCATGCCCATTGGTTATAGCCAATGTTAAGGTTAAGAAAGTCTCCTACAGATGTGGCTCATGGGTGTCTTTGTTCATCGGAAAAACCTGCTATTTCGATAGACAAACATCCGCTTCCTTCGTAATTAGTAAGAGCGTGCAATAAACCTAAGGACTGTTCTAAGGGCCATTCATAAACATTAATACTTATATGAATAGAGATTAAGCTAAAAAGATTCGGTTTATGGTGGTTCCTTGGGTTTATTGCGGTTCAGTGTAACGAGGTGTAGGCCAGACCGTTATGGACGTCGCACGGACCATCTCGCGCGACATAACAGTATTTATCGAGCGACTTTCACAAAATAATTATGGTTGAAATAATATATAAATCTACATTTCTTAACGCATAGTAAGGAAAACAAGAAGCCTTTCCTGTTTATGATCTAAAATATTCTATGCATAATGAGAATAAAGATGAATATTTCTTCGAGAGTAATGATCTCGCTGAAGGCAGTTACAGTTACAACATTATAAGATAATGACTTGAAAATGATTAAATCATCATACTATCTACTCTTTGCATATCTATTTATTTAGTAACTGTTACTTTTATTAGAAGCGATACATCAAAATGAACTGGAAAGTTTTTATTACGCTCGTAACATAAAATCGTATCAAAGGATCGACGAAAATTAATATTATTTTTTATTTCATTTACATTTGTTATCCATTATCCAAGCGCGGATTAATCCGCACGCTGCGACTGCTTTTTTTAATTTCCATTTTAACCTAATTAATTTCTTTTTAAATAAATAATTTTTACTTTTTTCCTCTGTTATAAAGAATGTAAGATGCGATGTTTGCGAATGTCACATTATCTACCAATCGTTTTCAACAATAAATTTTCGATAAACTCCATGAAAAATTCGGATATCGTTTACTGCACCTACGACCGACCGCGCGCGGTAATAGGGATCAGTCCTCTTAAGTAGGGTTATAATGCAAATGGGCTAAGGACCCATCATAAATTTTAGCATTTTGTACGGTTAAGGTCCTCAAGACCATTCAAGTATGTTTTAAGTTGACGCGGTCATTAGGGTTATTGTTCATTCCGGGAAAGTATGGGTAATGTGGTTTTCCTTGCATTTGGTACCTCTTCCGAACGACCTCCCTTCGGGCAGCGATGACCGTTGCCCCCTCTTTCCTAACAAAAATTGTCATCAACGAATCCACTTAGCCCGTACCCTTAGACACACCCATCGCTAGTTTTCCTCCGGGGCATCATCGTTGCCGAATTTCACTTGCTTTGCATTTTCTGATCAGTTACCATCTTCACTTGTATCGCGTAGGACGTTCAGTCAATATTTAACTTATTGTCTATCAGTCTATCAGTCTATCGTCTTAACTGATATCTCCAAAAGTTATATTCTACGAGAAGAAGTTGTTAGAATAGAAAGTGTATTCTTGAATTGTTAACTCAGTGCTGTAATCAATTAACCATCCATACTATTTTTTTTTTTTTTTGACCCTTCGAGGCGGATTCATGTGCACTAAACCGTCAAGTGAAACAGTGTACATACCAGTGACACAGCAGTGAATCTCACAGTGTTACGTGACTCCACCGTTAACATCAACGCAGCAACTCCCAACAACCAGAGGGTCAACCTCGGGAAGGAAACATCTTCCACTGCACAGTAACGAGCAACGCCGTTACTTATAGCCGGAACAACGTCAATATCGCAATTGCAAGGCGTGCTCGTTAAATTTATCGAAATCCACCATGGCCGATAAACAAAAAAGGCGCATTAAACAGTTGGCACGGAAACACAAAATATTCAGGACAGAATTAGAAGGATTTAAAGCGGCTCTCGATATCTATGAGAGGGAGGGATCTATAATGGCCATTCAATTTTATTTAGAAGACATAGGAAAAGAATTTCTGACTTTTAGGGAAACTGAATACGAATTGGACGTTATGGACGATATTCAAACAATGCAGGAACATATTGAACTAAAACAGGAGTTCTATAACTGTAAAGAACGGGCATTATGCATAGTTAATAATTCACGCAAGCATATAGAGACAATCAAAGGTAATAAACCAAATTCTCGGGGCGCCCGGGGAACATTGAATCCAAGATGCAAGAAAACTGCTAAAACCATGGATATAATTTTAAAAGGATTGCTTGACGTAGCTCCTTTGCAGCAACCATCATATGAAAATTTACAATCTTTTGCAGCAAATATAAAAACTCACTATAACGCCTTGCAAGCGCTTGGACAACTGACCGTAGATATGGTACTACTGCATATATTCACGTGCAAGTTAGATCAAGAAAGCTGGTTAAGCTGGACGGTAATGACAAAATATAAACGCACGTCAACAATCGATGAATATATAGAATTTTTATACAAGCGCTGCAGAATGATACGTTGTTTCGAAAAAGCACGTTCCTTACGAAAAAACAACCAACCCATCCCGCAGGCGTCGTCAATTTGTCCATTTTGCTCTAAAGAACATAGAATTTGGAAATGCCCTGAATTCAAGGAAATGTCTGTCAGCGAACGCTTCATAGCCGCCTTTGACGTAATAGCGTGCACCAACTGTCTGAACGTAGGACACCCAGTTCGCGATTGCACCGCCATAGCATTCTGTCGTATATGCGGGAAACGACACCATACATTATTGCATAGACCCGAAGCTTTAGCTGATTCAGATTAAGACTCGTGACATCACTGGCGGCACAACATACATTCGATCTCTGACACCTTTCTCGACACCTCTCTTAACACCTCCACGTATCCGAATAGTTCCATTAAAACACAATTAAGGCATCGATAATCTTCAACACGATAATCTTCAAGCCCATCACCCAGGCAGAGGAGACAATGACGGCAACGGTCAACCACTTCAAAAACGACTGAATCAAGTCACATTTCGTTGTCGAACGTTGCTAGAGACCGGTATCAGCATAAATTTAATTCAATTTCATTGATCATTGGCAGACGACGTGGGACACCTGTGGCCGCGACTCGGTGGAACACTTAATGAAAGAGATAAAACATGTTTAGTACTGTGTGGCAACGTATTAAATGTAAAAAAAATGTTATAATTACTAAATTGTATCAATTTGCAGTAAAAATTACATTAATTGTAATAGAATCTGTATTCACTAGAAATACATATTAATTGTACTGATTATCTAAATTATGCTAATTGTAAAAACTGAAAGTAACATGATAATGAAAAAGACTGATATCAACAAAAGTTATAGTAAAGCATAAAACATTCCTTCTTTTTGTCTTTTCTGTGTTTCTTTCAGTTCGATACAACATTTGCGAAATTATGTGTATAATATATATAACTTATCAGTGAACATATTTCAAAATTACCCTGTTGTATATTGCATGATATATCTATATATATAAACGTCTCCTATATATATCATATATATATATATATATATATATATATATATATATATATATATATATATATGATCTTCCACTCGTTGTTACAATTCAATGACACTATTCATTAGGAATGAGTTAATTAAATTCATTTAAGCATTCACACAAGGAGACGTTTATAAAATTATATTTTTTATCAAACGTATAATGAAATATTTGTTTATTCCAATGTAATTATACAGATTAACTATTGAATTGTTTCAATAATCTCTGGATTTTACTTTTACGTTTTACGCCTTCCCTTCATATACTTGTTCTCTCTCTCTCTCTCTCTCTCTCTCTCTCTCTCTCTCTCTCTCTCTCTAAGGGTCTTCAGCCACAATGGAAACAAATTAAATAGAAATAAGCTGGAAGAAATTCGGAAAGGACCTTTCAAAATGAGAAGGATTTCAAACTCCATATATGAAGTGGATAACGGTAATCCGAGATCTGATGGGAATTTCTTCCACTCGAGTAAGCTGATTCCTTATAGGGAAGACAATTAACGATGCAATTGTCAACACATGGAGGGGAGGTGTAAACTCCCTAGAGTTCACATGGGATAGGGACTCTTTTTGTTTTACGGGTAGCACGACTTTTTGTTTCACGGACAGAGCGACCCTCTTAGGGTTTTACGGACAACCATTTTTTGAAAGATACTCTGTTCCCAAACGGACGGACAGAGAGCAACATCAGATACAGACAAGAGCACAGAATAACCATTTAAAATTTTGAAGACTGACGGAGAAAGATCGGTAGCTCAGGACGTTGAACATCGATTCTCGATTTTCAGGTAAACATTGTATAGAACTTATTTCGCGTCTATGTAATTTATTGTTATTTATTGTTATAGACAGATATCAATTGTTTATTTTTGTATTTTATCTAACTACTTTCACAATAAAACTCGATTTTCAGACTTCAGAATCGATCATTTGAATTATCCCCAAGATTTACGATCTTACATATATGTTGTTTCTGATTTAATCCGATTATGTTTGCCCGAGATTTTTGACAGTGGGCTTTTATGTATATATATATATATATATATATATTTACGAAAATTTGCGCGTGAAAATAAATGACTAAAAATCAAACGAGTCACTGGCTCTCTAATTATTATATATATATATATATATATATATATATATATATATGATGAAAAGTATGGTTATGGTTTTTTGATGGACAAGTCATAATGAGCCTTTAAAAAATTCGGAAAAATAAAATCTGGTTGCACTTATTTTCGCAAAGATGATAATATAACAATCAATAGTATAATGAATGTCACATCAGTATAAAAGTATTATTAGGTTGTCCAAAAAGTTTCTTTCGTTTCATAAGGTGATAATAGATGAACAACAATTTCTGTTTTATATTATTTTATTGGATTAAGTATGATCCATTTCGTTATATTTATATATATATATATATGTTTGAATTAGGTTTAGTTCATTTCTTGAAAAGCATATGCTGCTTGTTATGTAAGAAAGGAAGAAGTTTAAAAGAAACAAATTGCCTTGGTCGCATCGAAAAGCACAACATTGTGAAAATACCACAAACGTTTCACTTACGTAATTTCGTTATGTAATTACGAAGGAATTACAGGGAAGAAATAAAAGGCTTGCGACATCCAAGCAACAAATGCTTTCTCCTCGAGCGTAAAACTGAACATGATGTGACATGGAGTACAGTCAGGAGAAGTCTTTTGTAATAAAACGATTGTGAGAACGTAGCCGGTCGATTCACGAAAGAACGCTCGGTTAACGCATCAACCGCTAGTTTCAGACTTTCGCATTCACTACTGTAAGAAAAGAAGGTTGAGCGAGTTGTGCTTTCTATGAAACTACCTATAATTAGAGAGTCAAGTGACTCGTTTGATTTTTAGTCATTTATTTTCACACGCAAATTGTAAAGTTATTTAGGAAGAATTATTAGCGCTTAAGAAGGAATGAAAAGTATGGTTATGGTTTTTTGATGAACAAGTCATAATGAGCCTTTAAAAAATTCGAAAAAATAAAATCTGGTTGCACTTATTTTCGCAAAGATGAAAATATAACAATCAATAGTATAATGAATGTCACATCAGTATAAAAGTATTATTAGGTTGTCCAAAAAGTTTCTTTCGTTTCATAAGGTGATAATAGATGAACAACAATTTCTGTTTTATATTATTTTATTGGATTAAGTATGATCCATTTCGTTATATTTCTATTATTATGTTCGCGCATAATTCAATAAACTAATATAAGACAAAAAACATTGTCCGTCTATTACTTCCTTATAAAATGAAAGAAACTTTTCGGACAACCTAATAGTTTGGCGGACGTTGAGATATAGAGTTAGTTGGCCTTGGAAAAGCAAAGAAAGAGCTTAGTACATTTATTCTCGCACGGCTAAAAATTTATCAGATGGCAATTTATATTATATAATGAGGAAAACAAGTTTTGTAAGTTATTGTAAATATATATATTATAGAACTGTAGACTACAGTTTTATTATAAAACAAACACCCCTATTATCCCACAAGAAATAAGGGGATCGACCTGTTCGTGGTGTCGATTATAATCGTAACGGGAATTTACGACTCCCGTTGACGCGCTACAACGCGATCGCGTCTCCTCTCGACTGAACGAAAAAACAAATACAGTAGCATTTTGATTATTTGAATTAACCATGATACGTGGTATCCGAATTTTTTGAATATCTGAATTATCTGTTTGAATAACTGTTTTCATATGATAAAACATAATTTATGTGGTGAATATTTATTTTGGAGGAAACCGACGATTTCACTTATGTTCAAGGACGCTTTTCTAAGTAACCCGCAAAAGGTTTTAACCCTTGTTGATTATTGTTTACAAAGTTATTGATTATTAAATCTAGAGCACGAAAGGGTGTCAATTTTATTTAAGTCGATATATCTCGTAAAATTTGTTATTGAATGAAAAATTTGTTCAATACTTCAACACATGCCTCCCTCGAAATAATCTAATCCAGCCTAACTTGATCTAACCTTGAAATAAATCAAGCTATCCTATCCTGAATTTAATTCAAGAATGAGTTATGTAGTTTATAAATATTTATCATAATTAACAATTTCACAAATTAGTGTTCATAATAAATTTACGTATTATTTTCTAGTTGTTATTTGTAGCTATTATTTTGATACGATAAATAAAGATGAGCCTTAAAACCTATCAATGCAACCTGGATAATTATAATGTCGTTAGAAGCAAACTCGGCTAAATAGTATAGGTAATTAATTTCATTTTTGTCATTAGGTAGTATTGACAAAATCCGCAATCACTTAGTTGCCAATCCAGTAGATTAGTAGTCTCAGTAACTTTTGATATTCGGTCTTATCCAGTTTCGGCGAACCTCATATGCATCTAAATCTTGTCATGGGCACATTTTCTTACTGGGTATTTTACTGGATTGCAATTTTCTAGGCGGTATTTCCTTAAAATTTTTGCTAAGTATGATATTTCCGATAATTATATCACATCCTTATTTTTTATAATTTTTATATTTAAGGAATTATTTTCTTCCGATTCCGTTAATTCAAAGTTAATTCCGTTATCTCAATTTTGATGTGAGTTCTTCAACTACCTTATCATTTGTTGCTATAACAATTCAGCCACATATATTCTAACGATCGGCTGCTTCTGTTCCTTAATTTATATGCATACGATTCTCCTTCAAATTGTGTTATATAATATCCAATAGTATCCAGATTAAGGCAATCCATATGAGCGTAGTAAAAACTAGCTCGCATACTTTGTTGATGTCGGTTATAAATCGTAGTGGTTTTTCCATATATACTCTGTCTTTTATATTTCTGTAGAAGTATGCCGATTTGACGTTAGATTGCTTGATTTTCATTCGATTAATCGCTGTTAGAGTGAGCATAGCCCTTGCTGTGTCCAATCGTTTGACAGGAGCGAATGATTCCCCGTAATTTATTCCGATTTCTAGTTACGTCCCACTGCGAGTAATCTTGCTTTGTGCTTTATATTTCCTTCTTGCGAATCTTTCTGACTATACACTCATTTGCTTTCTATCGTTTCTATCTCTTTTTCGTGCTGCACTAATCTCCATATCGTGTGCTGTCTCATCTTGGTGAGACAAGATCTCTAATTCTATCGCTGCCACATAGTTGTTTGCTAGTAATGTGTCCTGTGTATTGATAACATTCGTTTACTCATTTCGCTTTTCTAATCTTTCGAAACGTCTTTTACTCTTAAGCGCATTTCTCTTGCCATTAGCAAACTGTCATGCTTTTCTTGTGTGACTTATTCGGCAATCCTAGTTTGCGTCCGCGTTTTATATTTTCTTGAAACTCTTCTGCTTCTGGTTAGTATTTTCTGCCCCCTGTATTACCCTCGTTAATTTGATTTTCCATATTGTTGAGGTTTTATCTCGGAATAGAGAGAGCAAACGCGTGGATGAATGTATTGTATGCATTACCACCTAATGACAACATCCACAATCACTTAATTGCCAACCCAATACTATAGAATTTCTTTATTCAGAAATGTTAGAAATTAGGATTTCCAATGGTTTCTATCCTATATGATAATTTATTGATAGGTGGCTTTATTACAATGGATTAAATAGAAAATGGATGATTATTTATTTATTATGATATGAACAATGATTATTTAATGTGTACTTAATGCAATAGTGTGATATGACAACTGTCGATTAACGACTCTTGACTCTTGACTCTCCGGTGGCTAACCGAACATCAACGACTGCGGTCCCGAAATATATTGATGGCCGTTAGGCCTATTGAAGTTTTCCGACTCTTTCGGTTTGTCAGCATTTGTGCTTTATCGTCTACATTGTCTGTATGTCGGCGATCTTTCTGCGGTACTATAATAGAAACAAAAAAAAAAAAAAAAGAGCTGGAAAGAGAATCGTGTTGTGCCAGAGTCGACGAACGTGTGACAGCGACCATACTCAAATTCACGTCATTCCACACTACCTGAAAATGAACCGTTAGACTTTGATCTTACCTTTGCACATAGTCCAACACCAAATGTTCCCCATTACGTAGGGCACTCAGGATCCTCTCTTTGCCCCTCAACTCCAACAGACTCAACACATAAAAACTGCCAGCATTGGACCACGAGACTAGTCTTGGGTATAGTCTTGGCCGCGATTAGAACAACTATTTTAATACTTTGTAACTTCGCTACTTCATTGTAATATTGTATTTGATCACTTTTGTGAATAAAAGCATATAAAAATATAAAAGGACAGTCAAGTTAAGCTATTGCTCAGGTCTTCCTTTTTTATTACGAATTTTACGTGACAAACGCACCGCGTTCGTCGCCAGTTGCAGCTTTCGCAGAACTAAGAAAACCAAACACTACAGAAGATGTAGTTTTGTTAGAAGTGAGACCTACTTCAACACACATATTCTTCATTATTAATTGCTCTATTCCCTTCTTTTACCTCATTTCTTTTACTTACATATATAACATTATTTAGGTCATCTTGCTCTACATTTCTTCTTAATAGCTGTAATCCTATAATACCTTTGTTAAACTCTATTAAACTGAACGAGCTGCATATATCTTAGCACTATCTGTATATCATATGTTTGGCACCCTCTACTATCGTCAGAACTTCCAATAAATCTTGTCCTTTTTTATACTAGTTTAAATTTATTTCTACAATTCTTTGGTATATAATAATACGTTGTACAGCTAAGTACCTTAACCCTTTGCACTCCTATGCCGAGTGTGACTCGACATCAGTTTTTATCTCCGGAGCTCCTTTGTCGAGTCCCACTCGACATTCTTTCATGAGCACCTTTTTTCATGAAACGTGCAAAAGAAAACCAAGATTGCATCCTAGAAATTGTTTCAAGATATATCATACGCTTAAAAATTACAAAATACAACAATAGTGTGAATAAAACTGGTATTTAAGTGAATTTGTTTCTTCCTTTATTTATTTAAATTATCTTATTTTTTAGTTAAAGTAAATTTCAAATAAAACACTTAAAAGCGTTGGAAGCTGCTGGTAACGAAGTTTTTTTTTTTTATTTTATTTTGGTTATTTTACAATTTGTCCTTGTGGACATTTGGTAAAGTGTTATATCTTGTTGATGAAGAAAAAAAAAAAATATAAATAAAAAAATAAATATAGCATGTGGGCGGCTACCCCCAGCGGGGTGCCAGCTTCGTTTTTTCTAAGTTATATCTTTTATGAGTGGTAACGAAGTTGAAATAAAATTCGCAGTGCAGAGGGTTAATGCGGGTTGTAGTCGGTTACCTTTTCTTCCCATTCCACTATTGAAGTTACCGTAGCTCCTTCTATTGGACATATGGATGTTTTTGTAGCGGCGGTTTTCGCCCAGAACTTATTACCTAACGCCCTAGGAAGTCTGTTATCAATTAACATCGCTCTTACTTTATCTAACACGATTCTGTTGATTGTTTTCCGGGTTGTATGGAACAGTCTTTTCGTATCGTATTCCTTTGCTCCTAAGCAACGCTTGAAACTCGGTATTTATAATTCCTTTGCCATTGTTAGATTTTATGGGTATTATTCTTTTATTTAACATGCACTCATACCTATTCATATATTCCTTAAATCTACCTATTGCCTGATTTTTGTTTATTAGAAAAATATGCACAAAATATACATATTAACTATAATCATTTATTAGCACAAACATGTATCGACTATCATTAAGAGATTTTACTGGCATTAGCCCACATAAGGCTACGCGTATAAGATCTAACGGCATGTGATGTATCTTCATATACTGTAATGTGTGGAAGTTTAGATACTTTTCTCATTCACATAACTCACAAATATATCTAGTTTTTCTACTGAGTAATTGAGACCTCTTACGATCTCTTTCCTTCTCATCTTTTCTGAGTTTTCCTCGCATACAATGACATCATATCAACTTTTACACCTCTAATATTTCCTATGTCTGATCTCACCAGTATATACCCCTTTTCGTCTAATATTACTTTCTCAGAAGACAGGTATGATTTATTATCATTCCTTAACCTGGCTTTTAGTGTATAACCTCTATTCTCTTCTTTATCAAATCTTAATTCTTTCTCTGATCCTGTTATTTTTATTGAGTTCCCTGAAAAGGTAACTTTATTGCCAATTTTTGTTAGGTACCTTATCGATAGCAGATTGGTACGTAAGCTTGAAATATGCAGCACTCCTTTGATGTATGTATTTCTATATTCATTCATTATTGGCATACCTGCATGTATGGCATTTCTGCCTTTAGATACTAATGGCATTTAGATAGCACTGTCTGTGCTAGGTTGACTTTGGTCGAGTAGGGTTCAACATTCGTCAAGCATATAGCATCCAGTGACATGTGTGATGATGTGTCAGAATTCACAATCCGTATTTGTTCAGGGTGTCAAGAGTTATTATCCTTCTCAGTATATATCCTAAAATATACAAATGCATGAAAAGCAAATCCTTTGTGGGCTTCAATAGCCATATTTATTTATTGCTTGCTATTGCTAAATTCTCCTCTAATTCTTGTGCCTCTGCTTCTTTTATTAGATCTATTTTATAATGTACCATCTCTATTGTCAGTTCTGTAAAAGCAATCTCTTGCTTTGGTTTATGCCGGGTTTCACGCGAGGAATATGTCTTTTCATATTGTATGTTTTTCATTAGTTGAATTCGCTTCGTAATAGTAATTACTATTACTAACTTTCATACGATTCTCTTCTTCGTAATAAGGTTTATTATATGTTTTCTAAGATGATTATACTTTGAGTTCTCTATACTATATCCTTTCAAATTTTATACGTACGTCTCGGACTACATGGCATGCTATTTCTCGGGTTGTATTACTTTACCCAGAAATGTGCTCCTTTGAGCAGCATTCTCTGCACGGATTATATATTTCATTGCAGTTCAGGACTTCCCTTTATAATACCTTTTAGCTCTAACTCTATATCTGTTATTTGACCTCTTCAGCTTCCCCCACATAAATATATTTTAAATCGCTTCATATCTTTTTTGCGCTAAACACAGTCCAACTTGTTCGATTATTATAATAATTTCGAACGCCTCATTATTTTTTACTTCTCAGACCAGGCCATTTTTGTTTTCTTGAGTAATATCCTCAGCATTTTGTGCAGATTTATCATTTTCTATAACTTCCTTAAAGAGTTTGTAGTTTCTCAAGGTTACACCTACTTTCAACAGCCATACTTGATAGTTTTTATCTATTAATGGATCTACCTTACTTAATGACATTGCTGTACTATCCATCCTTCCGTTTTTTCTATTCTTTCTATTCTATTTTATTTGTTCGGAACGATACTGGCATTTGTCACATGCTTCACTTTTCCTTTTTGCCTTATATTTTAATATTTTTGCGGTAACTACATTCAGCCACTATCATGTGGGTTCGTGAATGGTGACAACGTACTTTAGAATATGATGAGGAATGTATTTCAATTAAAAAAAAAATGCAACATATAGCTAAATATAATTGTAATTCTCTTGACCACGTGTTTTCGTTTATCTGCCTGTTTTTATACTGTCTTGATTGATTCTCTCTTTCTCTCTCTTACTTTTTTACATTTTTCATCACGCTCTATCTAAGAAGCGTAATTTATCAGTTTCTTATATACAATGAAAATGTCGAAATTCTACAGTAGTAGTCTATAGTGTCTATAGTATCTATAGTGGGAGTGGTTCAAGGAATTTACTGTATGCATATGACAACTCTTTAAGATTTCCGAGAGTGGTACCTTCTCAGATGTTCAGCAGCCTGATATGCCAGGCTGTGTTTCGATATTTAGACTAACATTTGTAAAATAATGACGTTTCTATTTCCCTTCCAAAAATTGAGAAAGTATATGTGGAGGTCTATTCATAACAATGGTAATATGATAAAATAGAAAGTACTGATAGTATTTTGATTAAAATTTTCTTTATCTTTAAAATGTTATCATATATAACACGTTGATTACGTTTTGAGCTGAAATAAATGTAACTTAAACTGATTCAAATATCGTGTGTTCTGCTCATTAGAATATAAGGATAAACAAAACTTCAAAATCGCTTACTATGTTAATGCTGATCTAACTCACGTAAACCGCACCCATCTACTTTGCGTCGCACCGCACCTACATCGAATATAACGCTGAGAGTTACTGTTATTCGCTAATCACATATGTACATCACGAGGTCATTGGAAATTTTCACAGTTCACGTCACAAATCTGTGGTGTGTTCGATCGAACAGTATGTTTGGGCGTTCGCGCATGAGATTTCAAAGATAAAAGTTTTCTAGAACCGTGTTACGTAAAATGTCAATGCAGTTCCAAAGCGTATGTTTAGATAATTATCGTTAATAGGTAGTGGTTATTCAAACAAAATTGTCCTTTTTATTATCTCCGCAATACTTTATCCAATTTTTATATTTATCAATATTTTATTTAATTTTTATATTTTTGCCCTACAAATTATCCTCCTTTTAGACAAATCTCATGCTACATTTTACGTAATGTATATCAAGTACTAACAAAATTTTATTAAAATTTTTCTAGGATACATACACACTCGTAGATGACATTTTATTTTCATTTTAACTTTTATGAATATGCTTGTGTCTGATACAGTTTCACTAAAAAATTATTGCAGATAATACGATTTCTTAATAACTAAACATTAAAATTTTGTGTATTATATATAGGTGAATTAAAAGAAAATTACTAAAATAATTATTTTTTTTTTTAGCTTATTTTGGTTTTTACAATTTGTCCTGAAGGACATTTGGTAAACTGTTATATCTCATTGGTAATAAAAAAATAAAATAAAAATAAATATAACATGTGGGTGGCTACCGCCAGCAGGGTGCCAACTTCGTGTTTGCTAAGTTATATCTTTTATGAGTTAAAATAATTATGTCGCTCAATTTTTTTTAATCACTCAATTTTTGTATCACGAGGAGTAAGTCGAGTCCGACTTAGACTTCGAAGCAAAGTATATTCGTTATCCCGTGGACCGTGGATTCGCCATATCGAACCTAGGGTCATTGTCATTAGCGTCTAGTTACCGCGGCCGCTTGTCTATCTTGTACCAACTATATCTGTGTAATAAACGTTTGTGCAACAACAATGAACAACACCGGCGAAGACTCATTACACGCCCCTAACGCCAACCCGACATATATATATATATATACCAATGAGAAAATCATACATTTATTACATATTTTATGCATTTTACCTATTTGAATATCATTCAGATGAAATAATTGTTGATACTTTGATTGTAACGGTTGAATGCTAATCTACTGTTACTGCGTAGTGGCGCAGTATTTCTTAATTGCGCAGTCTATTTGTATTAGGACTAATTGTAGTAGGACGTTCTCGTTGTTCGTTAATTTTTTCAGTACTTACGTTTAGCCCTGATTTTTCTATTTCGAGTCTGAGAAGTTCGAACTCTATCGTCGGTAAATCTTAGAGTGTCTATCGCTAGTTTCTCTAGCTGAGGCTACTATCTATCTATCGTCTTTTCGTAAACAATTTTCCGCTTTCCTTCAGCTTCATTAAACCTGAGAATACTCTGTTACCTTGACTCAAAATGATAACTGAGACTATCTCTTAGTGTCGGGTTCGCACTTGTCAGTGATCAGAGAGCGGTCCCCGTTTCAGCACGTTGGTCGCCCAGCGTAATTCGGCTAAGTTTCCTGCGGGACCCAAATCCGACTGTCGATACGCTTTCCGGCTAGAGTATTCCGAGAGATCTCATGACAGATATCCCAGATCTTTCATTTAGTCGAAAAGCATACTTGTGAGACATACATCAGTGATTTTTTCATCCTCAAAATGTTCAGTAAACAGCGTGAAAATATATTTGAAAGCGAGGAAAGTGTAGAACTATAGTCCGAAGTGCCCAAAATGACCCCAACTGTGTTTGGAATGTTTTAACAAATACCATACGATATAGCATAATGTAATATTTTATCCAGAATATAAATTAATAAAAAATATGGCATGTGTTTTTAATACTTTTATATATAATTTAGTGGAACAAGAGTGTCACCCATACTTGAGTGACGGGCTCCAACGGTAGTATACCCGTCACATATATATGGGTGACGCGGCGACCAACGTGTTAAATATTCACGGTCGTTAGAACTATTGCACGATCTGGTAATCGCTATAACTCGAGACATCTCGAAAGCATCTTCAGTGCGACGCAAAGCGGCTTTACAGCGTCGTAACGCTAAGAGGCAACATTGCTTCTCCCTCTCTATTCCAATGTGCGACCGTTTCCATTGCGCCAACTGAATGTTTCATGCTTACTCCCCACAAGTAGTTTCATGATTTAAGACTCACTATTATTTGTTATAAAAATCAATATAGTAAATAGTATTCGAGAGATATTTCTAGGAAGTGACTATCAACTGACAGTCAAGCGAGGCCTGCTTGGTCATATCTATAATCGTTACTCGGTTTCCTGTAAGTAAACGTAATAAAATGTACCCTATATCCTGCAGAAAATGTACTTCTCAATGCGAAAGAATTATCAAATCATTTAAATAGTTTTCCGGATTACCTCGGATACAAGCTCATACATACCTATGCACAGACCTTCTCTATAAATATTATAAATATTATAAATAATAATAAATATAATAAATAATAATAATATTCTAAATATTATTATCAGTACATTATATGAAAGATTCACAAGAAAGGGAAGAATAACGATTTCAACGACCTTGAGTTCAACGTTAATTCTTAATTTCGTATGCCTTGCGTGTGCTCTTTATCACTGGTCATGTTGCATTAATTTGAATAAAAATTTTTTGAATTTTAAGATAGTTATAAGAAATCGAGGTATAGAGCGCACTCTTCATTTTTACAGCTTATTGGGTTATATGCCTGTATGCCAGCAAACATCGTTATAAGAATGAACAAGAACGCTGCTGCACATTTATCGTTCGATTTGAGGATCGCAGGGCACCTCGTTGTTTACGCTGACCTATTTTCCTCCGTGTAAGAAGATTTATTCGCACAGAGGGGTATTTCGGTTCATTTTTAATTGCCAATAATTTAAAAAAACAAAGTCGAAAATGCATTTTTTAAATTCTTGATGTCCATCTTATTTTAGCCTCAAGAAAACCCCTTAAATATTTTTATGTGTGTAGCCGAACATCCTGTGTATTGAAAAATACATTTTCGTTTTCTGAGAAATGTTCATATATGTCATTGCTCCCTTTCTCCGTGGAGTCCTTATATTATAATCGTTAAATAATAACATATTCAAATTTTCTGTATTTTAGTTTTCATATTGCGTTTGGATTACATATAATTTAAATTGAATTATCTGTTACGGATGTAGAACATCTGCATTCCACCTGCATTCTTCAAATTGCTCGAACCCTCATTTCGTAACGTATGATTAGTAATAATTACATCTATTTGTAATTACGTTAGTAATTATATTGATATAATTCTGTTTTTATTATTAGAAGATAATATAAGTACGAAATAACCACGTTTCAACGTTGTATGTTTTAGTTTTTTGCGTTATGAATATTATATTTTTTTTTTCTTTTTTACCGAGTTCGTGCCTTTCGGCTTTGGACGAGTTTTCGGTTTTACATCTCGTTTACCTATCACGCTTTTTACATTTTCTCAATCTTATGGCGGTATCATCTTATTGCCTCCTCCCTTATATCTATCTAACTAAACGTTATGAATATTATATTAGATATAGAATTTATATTCTGTAATATTATATTTATAGAATAAGGTAATTAATTAAGTTGCTTGAAATACTTTTATTACACAAATAAGTTTGTTCTAATATACGATATAAACTTATACCGGATTAAAATATAATAAAACTGGTTGAGAGACTTATCTTTTTCCAAATTGTAACAACATTTATACAAAATAAACTAATTTTAAAGCAGTTCCAATGTTCACTATTTATGTTTCCTCGTACGCATATCAACAATTACACGATTGTAATTATCATATGTATGTAGCGATAAGAACGAATATTTGGAAAGGAATTATTTAATATTTAAATTTTGTTAATCTATTTTTACCATATATTTAGTGATATAAAGGTATTTCTGAACAGGAAATATTTAATATTTTCATTGTAGTTAATTATTTGCTACTAGACACGACTACGACATATTAATAAGAAAGAAAGAATTTCGATTTGACCTTCTGAAGATTTATTAATTGCAGTGTTTCCGAGTATGCGTTACATATAAAACTCTGTGTTAAGTTTCATAAAACAGAACAGTTAATTCATACTAAATCAACCAGACGTAAGTCACAAAGTTGCATGTTTAAGCAAGTTAAAACTTATTGGCAAAAGTTTCGACCGCCCTTTTCAATAAAGATAAAGCTTACGCTTAGTGTTTTCAATACATAGGACTTGGCTTAAAATATTTGCCTTATTTCCGAAGTTTTATCTCGTTTCAAGCAAGCGTGATACTCGATGGAGCTTAGAAATAGTGGCAAAATGCCAGAAGACAATGTCGGTAGATGGACGTTTAAAGTAACTTTAGCCCCGAAGCAGTTCAGTGCCGAAAAGCAAACTCGTTTTCCCGAGTTAATAAAGAAAATTTATCGTAACTTCGTCAAACATATTTTTAATGTTCTTTCGCAGAAATTATAATATTCTTAGCCTTATGAAAGATAATTACTGTTTTAAGAGATAATATTTTCTTCGAAAATAGTACGATAAAAAGTATTGTTCTCCGTTCAGGAGCGATAATTTCAACTAAAATCATTGTGCGTAATGGATTAAAAATATAAAGCTTAATGAAGCGCAGAAAATTATTAAAATTCTTTACAATTGCCAAGGCATCTCTTTCGAGTCTTAAATATTAGGTTGTCCGAAAAGTTTCTTTCATTTCATAAGGTGATAATAAATGAACAGCAATTTCTGTTTTATATTATTTTATTGAATTGGGTATGATCCATTTCGTTCTATTTCTATTATTATTTTCGTGCAAAATTCAATAAACTACTATAAAACAAAAAACATTGTGCGTCTATTCTTTCTTTATAAAACGAAAGAAACTTTTCTGACAACCTAATAGTCCCCTATTGAAACAGATTAGAATGCTTTCAGGACACTTTTCTTTATATAATTACGTAAAAAATCATTTCCTACTTCATCTTACTATGCAAATTACTGCTATTTAAACCTATCGGCGTTATGCCATTTTACGTACGCTCGTTCACAGCTGATTCTAAACACATGTCATATGAATAACTAAAGTTAAATATAAAAGTGCTTGTGAAAATAATGCACCGTAAGACGTTTATAGTTTACGAATATTACAGAAGGTCGTGCCCAGGAATTTCATAATTTTACTCCGAAATAAGTGTGCTTTACAAATCGGCTGCTAATCATTGCGTTGCAATCGATTTGTCGAATTTAATGTCACGTTTGCCATCTTTACCACAGAAGGTAAAGGGATATAAACCATACTATTTTTCATAATCCTCAATTTATCTAAAGTAAATATAGAGTAAAAAATGTTGTTTAAATAAATGTAGATTTACATGTTAAAATAGAATTCAGTTACAGGCATGATCGTGTTGCAGATTCCAGATATAAGGGAGACTGCACGACGAAGCCTAACAAATCGATTGATGTGCCTTGCTTGAAACATTTTCTGTCGCTAAGAGCCTTATCCCCACCACGGGAATGTCCATATATGTATATACGATCGTGCTGTGAAGTTTAAGAGAAAGGATAGTTTATATGTCATTTCAGTAATTTCTTTTTTTTTTTATTATTTAATTTGCACTTTACAGTTTGTCCAGTTGACAACACCATCTTCCAGTTTGTCTATTTTATTTCTTTAGAAGGTCAGTGGGGTATTTTCTCTTTAGTCTTCTTTTTATGAGTTCTTTCCTTGTATTTTTTTAGGTACCTGCCGATAATTTCAGTAATGATGGCACAATGAACCGAAAGTATCGTGCATTTGTATCAGAAAAGTTTTTTATATTTGTTTCAAACAATTAAGTTTAAGACATTTAAAAAACTAACTAAATAAGTAGAAAATATATTATATATAAATTATTAGAAAGAGATTATATCATAGTAGTTTTTAAATCTTGTTCCAATACCTTTAATAGCTTAAAGATTATACGGAAATGCCACTAAAATCTTCCATTCAATGTTCATTTTCACTGAGACTGTTGAGAAATTGTAATAGATATTCAATAATTATGTGGACTAAAATAATAACTTCACACATGCTTCTTAAAATGAATAATTAAAAATTTGATTCAATAGAAGATACAGGCACAGATTTTTGTCATTAATAAAATTTATTTAAATAATAATAGAAAATTATAGTACTTATATGAATAATTAATTTGTCAAATCTGTATATATTTACAGATTGCATATAATATGAACAAATATGCAAAATATTTGGATTTATTTATTCATAGAATTTTTCATAAATAAATAATTATACTTATGCACACGAGGGACATTGTAAAAGCTCGCAAACCTCTTTAAAGAATGTAAGATGTTTCGTTTAAAAAGTTATCTAAATCTTTCAAATCTAATACGGATAAACGATATATAAGTGTTTATTTAATATTTTCTCTTTCATATTTTTAATGAATTTAAAAAACTGATATTAAGTAGTGATTCGATTTTTAAAATATTTAAAATTTAAGTAATTGAAGACTGCATCATTTTCTCCTTTTTTTTAAATATTGTACTGTAATTACGCTCGTTATGAAATGATTTTTCAATTTTATTTCTTTTATGCATTTTTTGTTTACGAAACAGTTATTTTTGCCTTTATTTTGCCTTTATCTTGTCTTTATTTTGCTCCTATCTTTGTGAACTTTAGTTTATGCTTTTAGCAAAGTGTATTATACTTGTAGCAGTTTAAAATGAACAGTGGAGGTTATAATATACAATAATTGCTAATATTACAATGAAAAGCAGCTTTTCTTATATTAACTACTTTTTCAAGTATTGTTTAATATTATTGTCATTAATAATCAAAGCAAATACATAAACTACCCTTTTTGTTTCATTAGAATATTTTGTGAAAACAATTACGTATGTGGTTCAATTATGTTATAATTTAATTACCGAAAATGCCTGCTTCATAATTAAATCAGATAAATTAGATCATAATGAACGTATCAAAGGTAGCAACTGAATCACTGCACGTAGAACATCATTTACTGTCATCTCCAACCATTATCATAGTAATCTAAATAAATGACCTCGATTACACATTCTCGAAATTATAAAAAATCGGAACAATTATTGTGAATTAAAATATTGAGTTATAAATAGAGTGGAAATTTTTATGCATTTATGCAAAATTTAAGTCTTAAACTCTTAAAATTACGATCTCGCTTTTGAAGAACTTCTAATACTTTGGGAAAACCATAATATATCGTACAATTAAAACGGAGAATCATGCATATTGATAATGATTCTTCCACATTTTTCTTACATTCAAGAAAATTCGTTATTCAAAAGATAGAAATATGATTTGGGATAATACGACTGAAAGGTCGTAGAGGAGTTAAAGTTGTAAAAATGCACTGAATGCAAATAGTATGCAAAAATATAGAATAATTATAGCAATTTTTAAAACAATAAAACATCCTGAAAAATTTTAAGTTTTCTATGATCTTCCCTTATATATTTTACAACTAAAGTGATTCGAGAAATCAGTTTATGCAGAAAAGATCATAGGATAATTTACTTTTTTCTTTAACAAAAATTTTTTTGTATTCGTTAAATATATATAAAACCTCAAATTCTTCAAAATTCAATAACTTCATTTCCTTCTTTTCCTTCTAAAAAAAAATCACAAAAAGACGCTGTTTAGAACATTCTAATTCAGGACACCCTCTTAACCAACTGATGAACCAACTGCGATAAAATCAGATACAAAATTAAGTGAAATGGCGTCGACGATGAAACGGTGCCGAAAAGAGGACAGTCGTCTGAAGGAAGACGAGCGAGAACGAAACTGTAAAGTAGAAAAGAGATGACTAGACGAAGCACGTCAGAACATGGGCAACGACGAATCAAGAAGGAGAGGGAGACGCTTGTAGATTGACGATTCTAATATTGTCCTAGGCAGTGGCCGGTGGCTCGCGACAAGCCGGTCGCAGTGAACTAATAGTCTCGGCGCCATCGACATCAAGAACATCGTTGTCGTTCGTCTTCATGAAAATCTTGGTGAAAATCATGCGAGTGACCGCGAAAATCTCAGCTGATTGAATCTGAGCAGTGACACACGAGGATACTAGTGAGCCGATCCAAGTGCTTCGAAGCTCTTCTTGGTGTACGGGAGAGAATAATCGGTAAGCGTGGTACGAGAGATGTTTTGGTGCCGTTAATAAATTGTCAACTTGTGGTTCTATGATGATTACATTCTGTCATATTCATGGCAGTTGAGAATAAATTTTTATGTTTGAGAAGAGTGCATTTTTAATGGATGGTCTCTTTGGAGCTGTTTGGTGATGAATAGATTGGTAAATGATAAGCGTGGAGTATATATGATGTGGTCTTAAAGAGATGTCAGACTAATTTGTATATTATAAAAGAAATAATTATTGTATATAAGATATATTGGTTTAGAAGTAATTGGAATGCAATCACTTTGAGTTTTGATGCGATAAAATTTGTGAAACAATTTTGAAAATGGGAAAATTATATTCATATATTTCAGTATTCGCATGAATATTTCACTGTAATTTTAAAAATTTAAGATACATTAAAAAAAGTTCGTGGTTGTAAATACATAGTTGATCAAAGAATCCTTAATTGCTTTATTTTCTCTAGAATCATTATTTCAATTCATTCTTTCAATAGAGCACATTCATTTTGCTCTACTTTAATAATGAACACTTGAGTGATAAATGAGCAATGGCCTTGTAGATCACTGTAAATTATTTAATGTTTAGAAAATCTTTTTAGCAATAGTCTTCCTATTTATAAATTTTAAATAATTAAAAATACACTTACGATTTAATTAACATCAATTCGTAAGGAATATTTATTAAATTAGTTTTTAATATAATAGATTGATTCCCCCATTAATTATAAATATTATAATATACGGAGCAGAAATATTTTAATTCAATTTAGAATATTTAAATAACTTCGGAGTAAAACAATTATTTTTGCTTTGCTTAGACATTTTATCCAAATATTTGGAGAAAGCTTGAATCTATGGTATACGATAAAAATGATATTATAGTAAGATATAAATAATTGGGAATACTACTGTAAGTATGTACTTGAGTCGGTGTTGAATTAAAACAGCAGTGCCAATTCGTCGGATGTTTGTCATTTCCCTTTCTTCAGACTGCGGAAGACACTTGCATGCCACTTGACTCACTTACAAACTATTTATATCATTTCAAATATTCGGAAAATTTGTTCACACTGTTACAATTATTTCAGCTAATCTATATCAAATGTTTCCTAAAAATAATATTTTCATCGTTGATTAAAAAGTTCATTTTACCTTCATCGTTGAAAGATTAATAATTGTTCGTTTTATCTTTTGGAATTATCCTTCTTCGTAGTGTGTCTGGGTAAAAATTTGGCAAAAATTATTCCATATTGAAAAATTACAAAATTTACCGTTGTAAAATTTTTTTTAATATTATCTATCAAGTATTCCACATTGTTCTTTTTATTGTTTTAGTAAAAATGAAACCTGAAGAAATATATTACATAAAATAGAATCTTTTTGTAATTCTACACGAGAGAATAAAATCCTTAAATCCGGTTAAATAATTATTATATATTCAGTTATTTTTCTCACTTTTTATATTTATACATATTATTATACTTATATATTATAGATATTATTATACTTCTAGTTTTCTATAAAGTGGTAATTCTGAACAAGTTATAGCATCGATAAATATAAAATAGTCTTGCAACTTAGAATGAAAAATCTAATATATTATTTGACGTCTTAGTATTAATAGGCTTTTTTATTTTATCAAATGACGAATCCAAGTAATCAATTCCATCTTCAACAAATTTGTAACGCGACAATATCGCACAAAAGTAAAACACACCGAGATTCGAAAACCATATTTTTCATGCATGACTAATTTTCTCTCTTTAGGGAGAAATTTCTTGACTACCTTTTACGCGCGCATGCTAACAAACAATTCAGAAATGGAGAGAACAGCAACTTCACACTGTAATGTATGCAACAATTTAGACGAAATTACCGATGTTACATATTTCACATTACTTTTATTAAAAAGTGGTCAAGTTGGAAATGACATTTTTTTAAAAGAGGATTGTTCTACGAATTTTACACAACTTATTAATTTTTTAACAACTTCATAAGAACGGCTATTCCGGAATTAATTAAACTCATTTTTGCAGCGGCTTACTGTAAGGGTTAAATGTTATAACTTCCAACTTTCAACATCTACACTTTGGTAAAGCTAGACTTTCTAAAAATTGAATCACTTATAGTTAATATAGCAAATAACGTATCGGCAACATTTCAAAGAAATTGTTAGAAAATCAATCTACGTTACAAATACCTGAAGCTGACTTCCTGTTTATTGGATAGCCATTATGTTCGGTCCAAATCGGAGCGTGTGTTCAACGTTTAAACAATTGCTGATATATTTCAACGTGCGTGTACTATGCGCGTGTGTCGTGTTGGATATATGTTGTTCGCATATCAATACTTTCCACATGCGTGCGCACCTTCATTTCGTATCTAAATTCGAAGCCGATTGAATGGCATATGGTACAAGAAGAGGAACGCGCGTTGGAGGCAGACGAAAGGCATGCGCCACGCGTATCGGCTTCCGTCAGAATTCGCGTGAAATTTGAGATGCGGCGACCAAACGAGCTATTTTAAAACAGACAAATCTCGCTGCGAGCTCATCAGTCGAAGGTCACTCTCGACGAGGAATAAAAAGACAGAAGCGAAAAAGAAACTGCACATAGTCCAGGATGAAACGAATTATTACGAATGGATACGAAATGCTTACGTAGGTGAAGGATAGGGGTAATTGAATTGTGAAAAGAGCTGGAACAAAGTGATGCAAAATATCCGAATTGCGACTGATATAGGCGAAGGAACAATAAAGCCGTGTAAAAGCTAATTTTTGTTTTCAATTGGTTTTGAAATGATCGTGCATATAATGCGACTATTAGCGTATTTTATAAATTCACGTCTGTATGTTTTCTTTAAGTTCTTGTACTGTAACAAAATAAATTGAAAAGTAACTTGAAGTAAGTTTGTATAGTTTGTTATAATAAGTTAAACTACTATAACAAACGCACAAATTGCAATAAAGAAAAAATGTAATTAATGCTTGTAATAAATGATAAAAAGTTTATAAAATTCTACAATGTGCGATCAAAAGAAAAAAATAAATTTTGAAGGAAGAAAACATAAAAATTGATAAGAAAATAATGATTAACATTTAGAAGAGACGAAGATAAAGTACTAATATATATTTAATTAACAAAAATAAGAGCGCTTCAATATAAAAGTAGAAAATAATTGAGATTTATAAAAAAAAAATCAATAATATATTGACGGCATGATATGATAAATATAATCATAGTATAATCAATAGTAGAATAACGTATCACTTGCATTAATTCTTTATTCTTCGATGTTTTACGATAAATATTGACGAGAAACGTTTAATAACTCTTTACGCATATATATTATATTATATACATGAAATATTGTTCTAAATTTATTTATTTATTTAAATCTATTAGAATATTTTGCATGAATCTGGTAAAATCAAAATTACGATTGATAAGGAACTTTACACAAAAATTACTAAAAATATATGCTTGACAAGATGGATAAAAAATATTTTCTTGTAAATTTTGTAATATTTGAAGCGAACGAAGAATAAATAAAAAATAAAGAGTGAAGAATGAATTAAAAATGAAAAAAATGAAAAGGATAAATAAATTATTACAATACGAAAAAGTTCATTAAAATTTGTCTAAAAGAAAAAAGTGAGACAAAAATTAAAAGGTTTTCGAGTTGTAATTCGGTAGCGATATTTAAAAAATTAATGAAAATAATACTCTAAAGTCATAACAATATGTGTGAAACATTATGCTACAAATAAAAATGGTGTAATATATGAATGTAGGTGATGTTTATCGCGATATTCAGAAAGACGGAAATCATTTTCGAAATACAGAAGCATTAAGTAAAATTGGCCACAGTTGCCGACGATATATTTTTAAACCAATTACCTCATCGGTTGCTCTTCTATTTTGTGTCTATCGCTTCTAAACACGAGTTTTACATGAATTATACTTCTAATTCAGAGAACTCATTTTCGAACGTACGAACATTATAAAATATATTTTATAGGTATTAATTTATTCGAAAATGAAATGTTAACAAGGTCTGTAGTAATTTTCTTTCCGTGTTAATTAAAACTAAATATATTTTTTTCTATTATTATTATTATTATTATTATTATTTTTGTGTTAGGTTTTCGTCCATTACAAGCATAGGTAATAGGTAATAGACGTATCATAAATATAAGTAAGAAATTAATAATATTACAAAAATATATGAGTAAGATCATAAAAATGAAATATTCCGTTCCTTTTAATTTAAAATGACTTGCTTAATGTATGGTGACTGCGTTAAAATAGTCAAGTAAAAAATATATTTTATAATATTTCACGAACATCGATATTTTATTTAAATTATTTAGTCTTTAAATTGTATGTATTTTATATGATGCATGTTATATATATATAGATTTACATAGATCGATGTATATTATGCGATATTCTAAATGCATTACCTGATTTTTTATTTAATTGTATGGTTGTGATTAAAATATAATACAATGCACTATTATGCGATTGATTCCATTGATAGAGAAAATCTGATGTTTTGATGAAAGCTCCGCGTGTACCATTTCATACCTTTTTCTACTATAGCTTAAGTAGGACTACTGGTTAAAGTATGTGGCTTGATACGTCCAATTTACCACTGACGAGCTTTCATCGACCAGCCAGAGCATCTTACACACACGATTGCAGTTGCAGCGTTGAACCTGATGGTAATGCTCTGACACGATCTCTAATGGAGTCGATTCATATTTTTCTGCTCGTCTTCACTTACTTATATTACGCAGTTACAAAGATGTAATGCCATATTCTGATACAATAATTTCTGTTTTTGCTATAATTTGATTAATATCCTAGCATCGTAGGTTATTGATTAGGTATCATACATAGATACAGATATTGCTTATGTAAGATATACTCGTATTTTATAGTAGAAAGTATAATAAACTAAACTAAATAAAATGAATTATAGTATGTATAATATTTCTTATGTCAGATAAGTTATCTGCTGTCATTCTATTGCTATATGTTAATTTTGATTGTTAATATATAATAATTAGTTTTATGTATACATATAACTTATTTAATCAAATGATTATCGACAACTATCGTAGGAGAAATTTACCATTAAATAAAAGTTGTAGCGGACGAATTATGTATAATTACTACAATAGTATTCAAAAACAAATCGCAAATTAAATTGAAGAATACAACTTTTCAATACGATGAAGTTGTTTCACTAATAGAACTGCTAAAATTAATTAATTTTATATCATCCTATTCCAAACGAAGCTTCATACGTTCGTTACTGATAAAAAATGATATTTAATTTTCTTCCACTTTCTTCTTTATGGATTCAATTATTTACCTATCTATATTTTTCTCTAGAATAAACTATTTTAAATGGTCATATAATGTTGAATACTCATCATTCCATTAATGTAATTGTTTATTTATAGTTTTATTTATTTGTATCAATACTTGCACGATTATTATTAAAAAATTGATAAACGGGAAACAAAGCAAAATACTTGACCCTTTCGTTATAACAAAGATTTATTGTATCGAAAGATTTGGTTATAATTTTTCTACCTATTATTTAACAAATAAAAGATTCCTATAAACAATTTGACATTTAGAAATATGGATAAATATTTCTACGATTGAGAAAACTTATTTTTAATTATCTAATTAGGTGCTGACATAAAGATTTAAAATATTTAAGATATCCTTCGCGTAATCTATAAGTATTTATACTTCGCAATTCTTTTCTCTTCTCGCGTTAAGATTAAAGTACAAAAAAGCAACATATATATTGAAAAGAATCCATATAAAAAATCAATATTAAAATATTAAAAATAAATGTAAAATACTTGAAAAATCTATGTACTCTTCAGGTTTTTATTTTTTTATCTTCTCGTGTTGGAATTAACATACAAGCGACACGAAAGATACGATATTGGAACCATATTAAAATATGAAAAATACTTGAAAAGATTGTCGCAAGTGTCTATGCTTTTAGTTCTTTCTCATCCTGCAACTAAAATTAAAATGGCAACAAGAAATATACCGAAAATGGTATATTACAATATTTAAAATAAATATTTAATAAACTGAAAAAACTTTCATAAAATCCTCAAATATTTCCAGTCTATGCCTTAAGAGTACGTGCCTTTTATCAGTAACAAGAGTTTAACATTTTCAGTTATTAAAATAACTTTACGGTCAGCATCTGTAAAAAGCAGGATAAGCGTAGACGTAATTCCTCGTAGAAATGAAAACCGTGACGGAACACATCGAGACCGTTTACATCGATTTCGCTGAAATATCGACGATCAGATTTTTCTCCCACTTGGTTACTTCGTTTCATGATGCAATGCAGCCGCATTTAAAACAACGACTAAAAGCGTAACGGCGTAAGCTTTTAGGCGTGAGTGCTGATTATCGGTGAAAAGTAACATCTGCTTCTCGTCAAATCCATATTTTTCCCTCTGATAATGCACGGTGGGCGTCTCTTGCCTGTGTCGACAATCAACGATCCATGCCGCCAAATTGCTAACCCAGTTGTTTCATGATCGAGTTATGCGCGATACGAGTTGTTAGTTGGACAGTGAATCGTGCGGTTAGTGCCGTGGCTTCTTTCTTTTATTCGATCCAAATTGAATTAACGTGCAGTGACATCGATGATTCGTATGTACAATTGAAAGGACGTGAGGGCATAGTGTAATTAACGGCAAGTAGGAACAACGCGGTGTTGATCCCATTTAACCTTCGAGGCGTTCGTCTTAAGGCTGGTTCACACACGGACAGTAGTTTAGTCAAACTGTAGAGAGTTGCCAGTAAAGTTGAGTTTAACCCGTTCACTCTAGACGATTATTGCGAATAAAACGAGTATGAAAAGAACTTTTTTTCATGAATCATCCGCAATGATCACCCGCAATGAAACAGTGTAAATTCGGCTTTACTTGTTACTACTTGGTTAATGTACTGGCCGCGTCTGAACCAGCCTTTACAACAAGCAGTCTCCATTGCTCGCTGCATATTGCAGACTCGCTTATTCTGATTGACGTCTTACTCTTACCAAGCCTCGAATCATTCGAGATTAAGATGCGTCTAATTGTAGTTGCACTGCTATTGTATTGCATACGTGTTTCTGCGCCAATATGTTTGTCGATATTCCTAGTTAATTCTTACTCTTGAACTAATGTTTATGCAATTTTAGTTTTCTGGAAATTTAGTTTTATAGAACCCATGTAGAGATTTTAACTATTAAATATTATAAAAAATATATTTTATTGCAGAGATTTAATATACTTTAGTGCATAGGATTACAAAAAATTTAATCGAGATTAAATAATTGGAATAATCTATTGATAATTAAAAACATGTAATATAAACATTAAATATTATTGTAATCATAGTTTCTGGATATTTTATATATTTTTGCATGTTATGTACATCTTGTACATTTTTGCATTGTAATTTTAGTAACAATTTAATTTGGATTGGTGAATTATGTTTGGTTTACTTCCTTTTATTGGTAATTAATCATTATTCGAAATACAAGCAACCTCGCCAATTTCAATAACCTTGAAATGTGTTGTCAAAATCAACAGTCTGAAGAATTTTTCCCTATACGTACCGTTTCCTGTACAACTGTTGCTTGGCTTTAGTTTTACTATTATTATTATTATTATTATTTAATATGCACTTTACAATCTGTCCAGCTGGACATGGCCTTAGTTTCCAAGACGTTTGTTAAAAACTTCAACTAAATTTAAATGTTGAGCTTGACAGCACATTTTAAGATCACTGTAATTGACGAGGTCCCTATTTCGAATAATTACTCTTTTATTTTTCTAATTTTATTTAATGATGTATTTTCAATTTGATCTTTTTTTCCAAAATAATTAATGAGTAAAATAATGATATTTTCTTGATATTTCAGCAATTTTTATGTAATTGCATTTTTTAATTCTCCTAAAAGCATAAACATCCGCAATCTAATTATTACATGTATGGACAATGTTGTACAAAAGGAAACTTAAAAGAGGAACGATACAAAAAAGACATGATTTTATAAAATGGAATTATATTTGATAAGAGAAATGAAGAAATCTAAGTAAGAAATCAAGTTATATGTATATCATAGAATAGACAACTATTGTCGATAGAATACAACATATTTAGCATAAAAGTTACCAATACACATTCATGGAAGTATCAGTTTTAAACATTTTCTTTTCCGTTACTATATTATATATTTATGGTTAATCGAACTTTTGATTATTCGAGGAGAGAGAATGGAACGAAAGGATGATTGTAATAGAAATATTATTTGTGGCTGTTAAGCTTTTTAATTATTTACAGACTTTAATTTAGCAAATTTTTACTCACAATTTCGTTTCCGAAGTTTTCATAATTCAACATGTATCTTTATTTTAATTAGAAGCCTTTATTTCTTTTACAAGGAAAACTAGTTTTTTATTTATTATGCATAGAGATCATAGGTATTGAATATGTATAATGAAGATTCACATTAAATTATACGTATTAAGTATAGATATTCCAGTAATTTTGAAATTAATTTTTCAGAAAAAAGATTTTCTAGAAGAAGTGGTATAATAGGTTAATTTAAGTGGTTTTATGCTTTAATTCTTTTACTCCCTTTATTTATTTATATTTCTCAAAAATAATACATATTTCGAAGAATCAGTTTGAAATCCTTTTATAAATATTAAGTTTATAAAGCAAGTTTTATTTTATCAAAAGAACACAAAAAGTTGCAAGTAAATAGATGGAAAAATTACCAGCGCTTATGAGGTAAAAGCTAAGGACAGAAGCAAGTTGTTTTTAGTGAAATTAGTCAATTGGAATGAGAAAAAAAATTACGATAAATAAAGGAAAACTGAAAGGAAGCAATGTACATATGTGTATACAGAAATAACTCATTATCTATTAATTTCATTAAATGTAAGTGTAGATATTAACGAGTAGTTTTTTCAATCCTACTTTCACTATCTTTTTTTTTTAAATTCTTCTTTGGTCAAGTTCTTATAGGTGTTTCGTTTAACTGACAATAGTAGTTCTAATATTCATTTTACGAGGGATTAAAGTCATCGAAAAAATGTTTGAACAAAAATCGTTTAGTTTTTAATTTAACCTTAAATTATCAGATTTAACGTATGAAAGACAAGAATAATGTAAACAGAGCAAACGAAAAATACTGGTTCGTGTCTTTCCTTGTATTTTATATATTGAATTAAAACACAAAATATTAAAAATATCTGTTAAGCTAATAGTTCTTCGATATAAATAAATTATAAGGAATACCGACATAGATCGATTAATATACTAAAATATATGTGTATAGTTCCATGTAAGACAATTTTTTTTTTATTATTTAATTTGTACTTCACAATTTGTCCAGCTGGACATTTGGTAAATTTTTCTACTTTAATTGCTAAATAACATGTGGATGGCTACTTCCAGAGGGATACCATCTTCGAGTTTGTCTATTTTATTTCTTTAGTGAGTTCAGTGGGGTGTTTTCTTTTTAGTCTTCTTTCTATGAGAGTTTTGCTCGATTCGGCAGCCAGCTGGTTTAGATGTGTTGTCGCACTTTCCTTGTATTTTTCTGCGTATCTGCCGATTTCTTTTTTGATCATTGGTATTTTTAAGTATTTTTGCGTATATCCTCGTTTCTGACATACCATGGGGCGTTGACTATTGTTCTCAGTAACTTCGATTGTAGCGACTCTAATTTATTTATGTGGCTTATTGTTGCTGTCCCCGGAATAGTGGTATTCCGTACGTCCAAATTGGCTTTATTATCGTTTTGTAGATTTTTAATTTATTTTCTATGCTGAGTTTAGAGTTAGTTAGCCAGTACATCTGTCCTCTTTTGATTGATTTAGTATGTTGTTTCCATGTAAGTTGTGTGCTAAGTGGAGTCCTAGGACTTTAAACTTGCCTTGTTTGTGTTATGTGCGTGCCATTCAATTGGATATTTGGTGATTTCCGTTTTCTTAGTGTAAATGTAATATGGTTGCATTTACTCGAGTTTACTTTTATTTGTTCATCTTGTAGCCATTTTTCTACTTTTGCGCACTAATTTGTACCTAATCTTTCTCACCTTACATATCCCAGTACATAATTGCCAATCCTCCTTACTGGTGAGTGAGATCCTATTTTGTTCGCATCGAGTTTTCGTTATAGTTGTCCAGACGATTTATGAACTTTTCAGCCCATTATACATAAGGGATCACCTTATAAATGCATATTAGATACTTTGATGTTAACATACGCACGCAACAAACATTGTAAAGTAATGTGCATCTGTCCACGAAACAGCAGCGAGCCATTTTCATCATGACGACTGGCGTTAACATTGTCAATAGCGAGACGTAGACATAAAGACGTAGATGTAAAGGAATTCAGTCACGTAATATGAAAGCTTCTTCCTCATTGCGCGACATCTTAATGAGACAAATTGTAGTATGTACTTACTGTATGCTTCGTAGTTTGAACACTGGCGTAGACTTTTCCAATTTTTTCGAGTACTTTACCAATCTTTTTGACTGTTTGTATATTTTGTTGTACTAGGATTTGCCCTTTTTAAGATTTGTGATCTTAATTCTTATCGTTCTTTCAAAAACAATGAATTTTTTTATAAAGACAAGACATATTAGTCTTAATATATCTATAGTACAGATGGAATTAAAAAATAGAAGATATGGAAAATAGAATGGAAACTATTCTAATATTTACTGATGATATAATAACGTGGGTTCTGGACATCCAGACCCAAAAGGGGGATCATGTAATAGGATTACATAAGTAGCGGACATAAGGAGCAGTGAAAATTAATGAAAAAGCGTGAGAAGGAGTTTAGTAATATCCTTATTTGGGAGTTCTTTTTTCCTTGTAGAGAACCTTTGGGAAAGCTAGTTATAATACTTTGTAACAAAAGCAGGAAATTGTACTTCGAACAATTTGGAGATCATTTATTATAGGAAAGTCTCGTAACTAGGGAAAATGCAAATTATGCGCCACAATTATATCAATCTCGCTCTTATATGCGCTCAACATATGAGGATTACGATATATTTGACAAGCTGCAAAATATTCAAAATATATTCTCTAAGAGGATGCTTTGACTACCAATATATGCAACAGAGTAAAACAGACAGAGTAAAACCGACACATGCATTTCCCAGGCAATAGATTGAGGTACTCTATGAACTACGTGTTAAAAATGGAAGAGGAAACGACAGAACTGGTATTTCATATAAAAAAAAAAAAGTACTACATAAAAGTGGACATGATTGTTTATTAAGAAATTTTACACTAGAGTCAATAAAGAAGGAACTACTAAGAATTCTGGAGTCGAAAATCCAAGCAGATAAGATTTATAAAGATATTAGAAATCTAAATGTATATGAATACGAAAATTATATATTGCCAACGTTACAAGTCATTAGAATATCGTTACATGTCATAATATATATAGTCTAATTATATGTAATTCAGCAAGATAATAAATATATCAGCAAGAGAAAAGCTGGTACTAAGAAACCAAATAAATTTGTCTTCTTACGAACAAAATTATGTTTTTAAGAAAACAAAATAATGTTTGATCTGAAAATCGAATATAATCAAATCGTACGTTTGATCGAACGTAACGATCTCGAACTCGAAACCAAAGAACAGTTTTTACATGAAGATACCTCATTAGTATACACCCTCGGCCCTTAATTGGCCTAAATCGGACTCTATTTGTTATTATCTTCTGACTGCGCTAAAAATAAGAGGTCTGCCTAAATGAGTGGAAACTACGTTTAGATGTAGAACTCGCAGCAGTAACATATTTGTTAATACAATTCTGATTCATACAGTTCTGAATAAATATACGATATCTGTATCGGCTACGACACAACGCAACAGGCGAAATCCGACACGCGCTAATAATAACAGTAATTAGCAAATTTTTTTTAATGAAATACAAACAAGATAATATTATTAACTGTTAACCTGTTTCGTGGATTACAAATTCAGCTTTTTATTAAATTTCTTATTTGTTAATATTATTTCTTATTAATGTCAATTTGTTAAATTTCTTATTAAAATTGACATTATTGAAAAAGCTATAGCTGCGTTAAAGTTCTTAGATTTAAATACTTTAAGAACAGAACTATTTTTATAACTAATTTGAGTACAAGAATTTAATTCGTTCAAATTGAAAAAAAATTGACAATTAATTGACCATAAATAAGAAAAATATAAGGATTTAAAGAATATAGAATTAATTAGATTAGAAAAATATAGAAATATCAAGCATAAAACTAATAATAAAATTAAGTGAATGGAGACAAGATTAGTCTTTCAATAGTGTTTCATTAAGAACATTTAAAACGGATACAATCTATATCTAATGTTGAACATCTCTCGTTTAATGGGAGATTAGTGACTATTAAACTTTAAACGTAATTTATATCTATCAAATTGGCAATTGACTCTTGGATCATAAAGTTAAGTCAGGTTAAAGTCCATGATTCGGTTACTAATTTATTCAGATATACGCTGCCTGGCATATTTCATCTTTAAAGGTACATAGTAACTTTAATATATTTAACTTATATAATATATGTACATTAATTACTTATTAATTCATTTATTTTCTTAATAAACCATTTTCGTATTACTTTTATAACAATTCAATAGTTTTATTACTTCCTGTGGAATATCTTTTCAAATACCTACGACAATCCTTTGCAAGTAGTCAAATAAGAGTCACCAGAATACGAGTGACGCAGCAGCATCAGAAACTTTTCTGTCACACGAATATGGGTGACGCGACAGTCAACGTGTTAACAATTCTGATGTCACACGCCCAAGGCCACACACTCAGAAACAATAATAGGATAGGCTAGATATCCTGCATACCACAGCCATCGAAACAGTAACCAAATAGTAACGGAATAGGCGCCTCTGAGATACACCAAACGATAACCCCTCCAGAAGGACTAAAACCTCAATATAAAAACCCTGCAAAATAAGCGCTTGCCCCAGTCTCTTGTAACACTTTGAATCATTCTGTTGTAACACTCTGAACCTCATAAAAGATATAACTTAGAAAAAACGAAGCTGGCACCCCGCTGGGGGTGGCCGCCCACATGCTATATTTATTTTTTATTTTTATTTTTTTTTCTTCACCAACAAGATATAACACTTTACCAAATGTCCATAAGGACAAATTGTAAAATAACCAAAATAAAATAAAAAAAAAAAAAAAACTCTGAACCGTCACTCTGTTAGATTTGAATAATAAATTCTATTATCATATACAAAGGTCAATTTCTTCACCTTATTCGTAAAACGTCCGAACTGCGACGCGAGGAGATCACCGGCGATCTATCGGTTTCGTGATTTATTGTGTCTTCGATATGACACTGACAACACCCTCCTTAATTCACTAACGACTACCTCTTATACCATGGCTCCGGTATACCTGGCACGCACACGTTCCATAGACGTGGATGACCCATGGTCAAAGTAGACCTTAATTACCCAGGATTTTCCCCCGAAACTACACTTATTATATTATTATAAAAGGTATTATAAGTATTGTGTTTTTACAGCTCCAACTTCGCAAGTGATAAACAAGCACGTAATAAATTCAACTGTTGTAATCTTCTATTGACAGGAATGCTGAATTTTTTGAAATGGAGTATTGTAGAAATATTACAATGCCTTGTGACTACTATTGTAATACATGTAAATATTCCTGATCTATTCATATTTTGTACCACACGTTTGTATTATAACGTCACATTTCATAGATTGCTTTTTCGTTATAATTCTTTAACAATGCTCCCGATTACATATATTTATATACCTTCTTGGTTTAACCTATAGAATATACTGACAACGTTTGATCGGAAAAAATTGGGACATCCATACAACTGTTTTGTACACGTTCGCGTTATTAAATCATACAAGATGGAACGAACCGATACTCGGTTTAGAATCACGTTCGACACAATCGACAGTCTAGTCAAAACTCTATAATTTAAATAATTTAAATTGTAGATTTTTCGGAACGTTCAAAGACGCAAGAATGCATAGAATGCATATTATATAAACAAATATATAAGATATTCAAGGTATAATACTCATTACAATATTTATCAGGTGAAACAAATCTCTGTATGGATTTCGCTTCCTTAGTTGTGTTCGTAAAAATATGAATTTGTATAAATCCAATCTACTTATTATGTTGTATTTATTTCTCATTAACTATATCATATTTTATTCCTTAAATTTCATTTCGCTTCATATGAATCTTATTAGTTTGGTCTATTATATTAATTCTTAGTTATTATATTAATTAACAATTAGGGAATTGTCATAATTATCTCAAATTGTTGACGAAGATACAATTTACAAGCTTTGAAAGGCTGCTTTGATTATAGAAAATTAATATGAAGGAAAATGTACCTCAACATTTGTGTAAATATTTTGAGCGGATGCATAAAGTAATTTTTATGTTTAAAGTTATTTTTTGTTAACGAATGTTAGAGGGATAGTCACTGACAGAATACTTGATATTTTCCCTTTTTCGAGGTTCTAGGATAGACACCATGCCGTCCCTCATCGTGTGCTTACCAAAATGCAACTTGGTAAAGGCCAGATCCTTAAATAAAGTCTTTATTCTTTGGCAATGGAATGTTAGGTCGCTTGCCATTAGTCAACTGTCTTACGTATCCTCAAAAGACTCTAAATAGTCGTATTATCGACGCTTCATAACTCGGCAACTTCGAGTCGCCGGCTACCGACTTTTAATTTGCAACATTCATTTACTACAACATTTTTCACTTTTAATTCTCAAGCATTTTGCCAATGTGCTTATCGAGACCTCGGCCCAGTCATAAATTAAGATAAGGTTGGAATTAAGGAAAATGCGTTCCCGCTAACATGCACAAATTCAAAAATATAAAGAACTACGATAACGTTACGTTAATTAATTTTACAAAAATCAGACGAATATTAAACTATTCTAGATTATCATGTGTTGTGATAGAAAGAGAAAAATAAAAGATTTTATGAAAGAATATTTAATTAATCGTAGAAGAATTTTCACGTCTTTTTTTTTTACTAAATAAATCGAAACAAAAAAAAATAATTTTCTTTGCATATCGTTAATGTTTATGTTAACAACGACCAATAGAAAATTTTAAAAATTGTTGATAAATGACACTATGTATTCTTAATAGAAGCTTAGAATATAAAGTATAATAAAAGTTAAAATTGTTGTAATCAAATTAATTTTGCATTTTATTCACGTTGAAAGTTCATCAGCCGTGGTGTCAATGAATTTCTAGGATGCTGTCGCTTGATTAAAACAAAATGGAAGCTAATCTATCCTCAGCTTTTCCGACGTGACTACGCTTTGAAATGTACCTTTCATACAGCTTTGTACGCATTCTAATAAAATACGTGAAAACCAGCATGATTTCTATAGAGCTACTGAGATGACCCAATAATAATTTCAAAGTTTTATATAGTTTATAAAACTCAAATTACTTTATTATTAATTATTGTGATAATCACTAAATTTATATCCCTTTAAAATCTACTTTAAAGCACTTCAGTGAAACTGTACAAATGTTAGCCACATTCTGATTCTGTCAATGATTTTCGCATGTTATAAAACTCAACATTTTGAACAACCTTTTTCTATATACAGGGTGTTCGACTACAGATGTAAAAAATTAAAGGGGTGATTCTTTTTTTTTTTATAGTTTATTTTGGTTTTTATAATTTGTCCTGAAGAACATTTGGTAAAGCATTATATCTTATTGGTAAAAAATAAAAAAAAAAATAAAAATAAAATATAGCATGTGGGTGGCTACCCCCAGCGGGGTGTCATCTTCGTGTTTGCTAGGTTATATCTTTTATGTGGATGATTCTTGAAGCTAAAATATGATGAAAATTAAGAATAAACAATTTGCATTCTCGCTTTATTTTTTTAGTTATTGACAATTAAAAATTAACCGAAATATCTCTGTGCGCGAGCAAACCTCCTTACATGAACACAAGTAGGTCAGCCTAAGCAGCGGGGTCCACAGGGATCCTCAAATCGAACGACACATAGGCACCAGCTTAGCTCGTACAGGTGGTAGCGAAGATTATCAGATTTGAAGACGTAAATCATTCTGCGCGACGTTTTATAAGAAAAATCGTAGATTAAATATTATACTTGTCTACTCATTGAAATTCATAACAGTATATCGAAAAGTGGCTCATGGAATTTTCGAGTAGAGACGATTAATTGTTCCCCTAATTATTTGCCTCCATAAATAATTAATAAATAAAAACACATATAAACAATGTTTAAACAAACTTTACACCGCGCACCATGATCATCCCTTCCATGGATATCCACAGAAAAATCACATATGTACACATATGCACAAAAATCACATACACATTTTGCACACAAATAGCTGACCACTGTATATTACCATATTTATATACATACACATGAAATAACAAATAATGAAACCAAAAGAAACTACAAGAACTACAAGAAGAATTGTAGGCACAACAACATTCTGTTGATATGTACATTTCTGCTGATAGATATGCATCTGTAGCAACGTATATGTCACTATTGGTTGCTGGTCGCTGGCCACTTATGTTCTGTTTATAAACAAGAATCGAGCGATCTTAACGACCCTGTGCACAACTGCATGTGCGTGACTGCAAGAAATGTTTTATTTATAATATTTCAATTAATTAGTTATTGTAATTAATTATATCATTAATTTATAACTCACTTAAAAGTGAAAATCATCAACATATTGGGTTTCGGCTTGGATTAGATAAAATGTTAGAATAACGATTATTCTATTTTACGAAATAGTATCAATTATTTCACACATTTGTTATTTTTATAATTAATTCGTTATTACTTCACACAAGCGACAAATCTAACCCAAACCTAAACCCAATACATTGATAATATTCACTTCTATTTGAGTTGTAAGTTATAAAGTTATAACAGACACTTGTAGCCTCGCACAGGTAAGTACCTTGTGTACGAGAACTTAAACTTGCTCGACTCTTGTTTATAAACAGAAGATAAGTAGCCGACAACCATACTGACGCATACACTGCTATAGACGCATGACCAAAGGCAGAATTTACGGTACTCGTATCAGCAGTTTTTTGCCAATATCTTGTAAAATAAGCGAGTCCAGTCCTTATATATATATGTAATATTGTAAATCTTGGGGTAATTCAGGTGATCGATTCTGAAGTCTGAAAATCAAGTTTTATTGTGAAGATAGCTAGATAAAATACAAAAATAATCAACAATTGATATCCGTCTATAACAATAAATGACAATAATTTACATAGACGCGAAATAACAAGTTTTATACAATGTTTACCTGAAAATCGAGAATCGATTTTCAACGTCCTGAGCTACCGATTTTTCTCCGTCAGTCTTCAAAATTTTAAATGGTTATTCTGTGCTCTTGTCTGTATCTGATGTTGCTCTCTGTCCGTCCGTTTGGGAAAAGAGTGTCTCTCAAAAAATGGTTGTCCGTAAAACCCTAAGAGGGTCGCTCTGTCCGTGAAACAAAAAGTCGTGCTACCCGTAAAACAAGAGTCCCTATCCCACGTGAACTCTAGCGAGTTTACACCTCCCCTCCTCGTGTTGACAATTGCATCGTTAATTGTCTTCCCTATAAGGAATCAGCGTACTCCAGTGGAAGAAATTCCCATCAGATCTCCGATTACCGTTATTCACTTCATATATGGAGTTTGAAATCCTTCTCATTTTGAAAGGTCCTTTCCGAATTTCTTCCAGCTTATTTCTATTTAATTTGTTTCCATTGTGGCTGAAGACCCTTAGAGAGAGGGGGGGGAGGGAGAGAGAGAGAGAGAGGGAGAGAGAGGGAGAGAGAGAGAGAGAGAACAAGTATATGAAGGGAAGGCGTAAAACGTAAAAGTAAAATCCAGAGATTATTGAAACAATTCAATAGTTAATCTGTATAATTACATTGGAATAAACAAATATTTCATTATACGTTTGATAAAAAATATAATTTTATAAACGTCTCCTTGTGTGAATGCTTAAATGAATTTAATTAACTCATTCCTAATGAATAGTGTCATTGAATTGTAACAACGAGTGGAAGATCATATATATATATATATATATATATATATATATATATATATATCATGCAATATACAACAGGGTAATTTTGAAATATGTTCACTGATAAGTTATATATATTATACACATAATTTCGCAAATGTTGTATCGAACTGAAAGAAACACAGAAAAGACAAAAAGAAGGAATGTTTTATGCTTTACTATAACTTTTGTTGATATCAGTCTTTTTCATTATCATGTTACTTTCAGTTTTTACAATTAGCATAATTTAGATAATTAGTACAATTAATATGTATTTCTAGTGAATACAGATTCTATTACAATTAATGTAATTTTTACTGCAAATTGATACAATTTAGTAATTATAACATTTTTTTTACATTTAATACGTTGCCACACCGTACTAAACATGTTTTATCTCTTTCATTAAGTGTTCCACCGAGTCGCGGCCACAGGTGTCCCACGTCGTCTGCCAATGATCAATGAAATTGAATTAAATTTATGCTGATACCGGTCTCTAGCAACGTTCGACAACGAAATGTGACTTGATTCAGTCGTTTTTGAAGTGGTTGACCGTTGCCGTCATTGTCTCCTCTGCCTGGGTGATGGGCTTGAAGATTATCGTGTTGAAGATTATCGATGCCTTAATTGTGTTTTAATGGAACTATTCGGATACGTGGAGGTGTTAAGAGAGGTGTCGAGAAAGGTGTCAGAGATCGAATGTATGTTGTGCCGCTAGTGATGTCCCGAGTCTTGATTTGAATCAGCTTAAGCTTCGGGTCTATGCAATAATGTATGGTGTCGTTTCCCGCATATACGACAGAATGCTATGGCGGTGCAAACCCGAACTGTGTGTCCTATGCTCAGACAGTTGGTGCACGCTAGTACGTCATAGGCGGCTAGGAAGCGTTCGCTGACAGACATTTCCTTGAATTCAGGGCATTTCCAAATTCTATGGTCTTTAGAGCAAAATGGACAAAGTGGCGCCATCTGCAGGATGGGTGGGTCGTTTTCTCGTAAGGAACGTGCTGTTTCTAAACAGGTTACTATTTCGCTGCGCTTGTATAAAAAGTCTATAAATTCTTCGATTGTTGACATGCATTTATGTTTTGTCATTACCGTCCAGCTTGACCTGCTTTCTTGATCTAACTTGCACGTGAATATATGCAGTAGTACCATATCTACGGTCAGTTGTCCAAGCGCTTGCAAGGCGTTATAGTGAGTTTTTATTTTTGTTGAAAAAAATTGTAAATCTTCATATGATGGTCGCTGCAAAGGAACTACGTCCAACAATCCTTTTAAATTTTTAACCATGGTTTTAACAATTTTATTGCTTCTTGGATCCAATGTTTTCCGGTCGCCCGATGTGCCGCCCTGAGAATTTGGTTTATTACTTTCGATTGTCTGCTCTATTTGCGTGCTTGAATTCTTAATTATGTATAATGCCCGTTCTTTACAGTTATAGAACTCCTGTTTTAGTTCAATATGATCCTGCATTGTTTGACTATTGTCCATAACGTCCAAATCGTATTCAGTATCCCTAAAAGTCAGAAATTCTTTTCCTATGTCTTCTAAATAAAATTGAATGGCCATTATAGATCCCTCCCTCTCATAGATATCGAGAGCCGCTTTAAATCCTTCTAATTCTGTCCTGAATAATTTTTGTTTCCGTGTCAACTGTTTAATGCGCCTTCTTTGTTTATCGGCCATGGTGGATTTCGATAAATTTAACGAGCACGCCTTGCAATTGCGATATTGACGTTGTTCCGGCTATAAGTAACGGCGTTGCTCGTTACTGTGCAGTGGAAGATGTTTCCTTCCCGAGGTTGACCCTCTGGTTGTTGGGAGTTGCTGCGTTGATGTTAACGGTGGAGTCACGTGACACTGTGAGATTCACTGCTGTGTCACTGGTATGTACACTGTTTCACTTGACGGTTTAGTGCACATGAATCCGCCTCGAAGGGCCAAAAAAAGATAGTAGGAGTGGTTAATTGATTACAGCACTGAGTTAACAATTTAAGAATACACTTTCTATTCCAACAATTTCTTCTCGTAGAATATAACTTTTGGAGATATCAGTTAAAACGATAGACTGATAGACTAATAGACAATAAGTTAAATATTGACTGAACGTCCTACGCGATACAAGCGAAGATGGTAACTGATCAGAAAATGCAAAGCAAGTGAAATTCGGCAACGATGACGCCCCGGAGGAAAACTAGCGATGGGTGTGTCTAAGGGTACGGGCTAAGCGGATTCGTTGATGACAATGTTTGTTAGGAAATAGGGGGCAACGGTCATCGCTGCTAATTGGATAAGAAGAAAGGTTGATGGGTAAGGGAGAGTAGCCGCCCCCGAAGGGAGGTCGTTCGGAAGAGGTACCAAACGCGAGGAAAATCACATTACCCATACTTTCCCGGAATGAACAATAACCCTAATGACCGCTTCAACTTAAAACATACTTGGATGGTCTTGAGGACCTTAACCGTATAAAATGCTAAAACTTATGATGGGTCCTTAGCCTATTTGCATTATAACCCTACTTAAGAGGACTGATCCCTATTACCGCACGCGGTCGGTCGTAGGTGCAGTAAACGATATCCGAATTTTTCATGGAGTTTATCGAAAATTTATTGTTGAAAACGATTGGTAGATAATGTGACATTCGCAAACATCGCATCTTACATTCTTTATAACAGAGGAAAAAAGTAAAAATTATTTATTTAAAAAGAAATTAATTAGGTTAAAATGGAAATTAAAAAAAGCAGTCGCAGCGTGCGGATTAATCCGCGCTTGGATAATGGATAACAAATGTAAATGAAATAAAAAATAATATTAATTTTCGTCGATTCTTTGATACGATTTTATGTTACGAGCGTAATAAAAACTTTCCAGTTCATTTTGATGTATCGCTTCTAATAAAAGTAACAGTTACTAAATAAATAGATATGCAAAGAGTAGATAGTATGAGGATTTAATCTACAACTAACTTGTATAAAATTAGTCTTACACCTCTGAAATTTCGAATTTTTGTTGTCACTTCAATTTGTCAAAGTATCAAATTCTACGTTTGTTCTACATTCTTTCAAAGAAATAATGATTTATCTTGAAAGATTCCAGAAATAATCCCCAAGAAAGTGAATTTTTTTATTTTATATATAATAGCATATAGTAAAATGTTCTTTGAAACACATATCTACATCTCTAGAACAAACCAAAAGAAAAATTTGGAGACCTTAATGCGAATACAAGGGTGATTTTACTTTCGCGTTGTCGTCGCGAGTGGCAATTTAAGAAATAAAAGAAGACAAATGTACTGGCTAACTAAACTCGAAACTCTAAACTCGACATAGAAAATAAACTAAAAATGTACAAAACTAGGGAGTTTACATATATATACGCATAATATGTAATATATATTTTTAATTGTTTTTTTATATTTGTTATTAGTATTTATTAAAACTGTCGTTATCTTTAGAATTAATTTGTTATGATTTTATGGGAGCGTTGCCGGCAGCCTCGCGGGACCGGATTGAACGATTTAACCCTAAGCGAAACCCAATATATATCGACGGTGCACACTTATAATTGAGTTACAACAGATATTTCATTCAGCATCACATATGTAGTTGTGCATGGGGCCTTTAAGCTCGCTTGACTCTCGTTTAGAAACTAGAGATAAGCGGCCCGTAGCTGGCAACCGATACTGACGTATACGCTGCCATAGATGCACAAGTAGAAGTAAAATTCACTGTAGTGACACTATCATTAAGTAATTTTCCCGCAATTTCATCAAAATAAACACTGAACGATCGAAACGTTTAATTAATTTCTACATCAGTAATTCAAATTTAATTTTCAATTTGTCAATCTTGTTTTTGTTATCAATTGTTGTTTTGCATATTCCAATTAAATCTAATAAAGAGTAACATGAATTTTTTTGTGCGTATTTTATAATGATTGACAATGCAGGTTTGTTTGTGACTTATATAACAATTTTAACTAATGATAACGACGTCTTCCAACGATAAATTTATTGATTCGGGGAAGCGCAAGTATGCATATATATGTATAATATGTATAATGTAGTTAAACCAAAGTTGTGTAGATAGTTCGAATCTATCAATGGTCTATCAATAGAGAGTCCAATTCTCAAAACTAAGGATTTCTTGGATATTCTGTTCTGTGATTCAATCATATTTACTTATCAATTATTTTATTATATATGTCTGTTTTCACCATGAACGAAATAATTAAAAATTCTCTTAACTTTGCTCTTTTACAGAGTGTTTTATTAAATATTTTATGTAGTAGTTACGAATGTTATTTACAAAAGTTATTTTGCTATAAAAATATAATAACGAGAAACAATGGCGCCGATAAATTTTTTAGAAAAAGATTGATATTAATTCTTAACAGAAAGAAATTTCATATTAATAACTTTTCCATTCAGTGATAACATTGTCAATATGAAATTTTCATTCCAAAAATAAGTATATATGCTTTCTATTTACGGAGAAAATATGAAAAATCCAATACAGATCAAAAATGGCTATTCTAGCAAATTTTATATTTCTAATAATAATGTTTAAATTTATTACACTTATATTTATATACTTGAGGTGGGCAATGTTGATGCAGCACCCTTTATATTAAATGAAAATTGAGATCCAATTGCCCAGAAATTTTATTACTATACTTTTATGAATTATTTATGCTCAATATTATATTTTGTAAATTATTATATTGCGCATATTTATCGAATACATGAATTAATATATATCAGAAAAAATATTCTTGGCAAGTTTTTATGAATTCCGTAATTTCATGAATTTTATAACTCGTGAAAATATTAATAAATAAATACCTATAAGACGAGGATACTTTTTTCTGAGTATTGAATACAAATTGAATCATAATTCAAACTGTATAAAAATTTCGTTTATACATTTTCAGTGATTGTCACAAATTAATATAGTTCAGAAAAATATCTTTAATCACTTTTTATAGATCTTTTTTATAAATCTAATGTTGTTATTTCTGTATTCAGAAGTAGAATCATAATAGTTATTATTTTATTCTTTGAATAAATCTATCACACCGTTCTGAGCCGAAAAACATTTATTGCACTTTCTTACATGGACTAGGGATTAAATCTATCGATTATATCTAGAACTATCTTCTAGTTATTGTTTATTGTAACTAGCGCATCTGTATATGGATGGCGAGCACGAACTCACGTTGTCATTTTCAACATCTAATATCACGAATTTTTAAGTTCATAAAATTAGTCAGTTATCAAATAGATTAAAAATACAGTCAATTTCATGAAATATGAATAAACTTCACTGTGATCTCATATTTCCTCTATCACGAGCTTTTCTGAATCGGTAAGTCTTCCAATTCTAGTTCGGTGATGGCCCACATTCTTCGATAACAGCGTGCTATGCTATGCTTTCATTTTAGTCGGTAAGTCAGTTCGTTTACTAATATCGATGGTAGCCGACCTAGTTAGTCACAAAAATATTGTATAATTTTCTACGTTAGGTGTAAAAATATTCGACAATTTTAATAAAAGGGTTAAACGTAAATTCAAGTGTCCAAAAATTTAAAAATTATATGAAAGAGGAAAGTTAGATACGTATCTATTAAATATAATAATAGCAAGTAAAATGAAACAAAACTTCTGCAGTTTGTCTGTAAAAATGCTTTCTTCTATTTTTTCATAATAATATCTTATATTTATATCAATATTTTTAATTCTATTATACATATACAAAGCAGCTTATTTTGAAAATTGATAACATTAAGAGTAACATTAACAGAAAAACTGTTTTGGTTAGCTCAAATACCAAATTTGAAGTTGAGAAAGGTTGCACATTGAGAAAGTATAACCCGAATGAATATTAACTTCACATTAAAGAGTGTTTTAACGCTTGCTTATAAATATTGTTGAAAGTATTTAGAAAGCGTTTAACAAATTTTAAAATATATATTAGGATAGAAAGTATATTATATATTTTCTAGTTAATTTTACTCTTCAAAAAATAGAAACAGAAAATCACGTTACGAGAAGTCGATAGGGGAAACATTTTTAGATATAATTTCACATCTTGATCTGTTCTTGACATTCTATTGATTTTATATTTTTAGTTGAATTTCTAAAACTCAAATTCTTTACTACTATAATTTGTTATCATTTATGTTACTTAATTAAAAAATTGGAATGACATAGTAATATTACTTTTAATATTTTTATAGAACAAATATGCTTTAACACATAATAACTAGATATATACTTATATACTATAATAATAACATGTGTGAGTATACATTATTCGCAACAACTAAAATAAATATTAAAAACGAAATGAAACTTTAAATTGCAGAAATTACAGTACAAAGTAACCAACGCTGCTCTAATACATGATAATTATACACATATCTATATTAGCTGTGCTACAATAATTATTGGATTGCAGATTTTTATGTAAATTTATATCTTTATGAAGTTACAATGGAAGAAATGAATCTAAGTAGAGATTTGTTTCATGTTTTAAATATTATAACTTAGATTTTGTATAATTTTCTCTAGATATCTTATACATTGTTGGATATAATGTACATTCTGTACATTTTTGTACAGTTAAACTCGCCTTAAATGTATAAATAACTGGAGTCTAGTAATTACACAAATTTATAATATACAACATCATTTTTAACGTATAATGTTGTACAACAACTTTTGGCCAGATAGATTTATTGCTTTAGATTTCAAAAGCAATATCTGAAAGAAACTTAACTAGTATTAGATATAAGGACATGCCAAAAAAAAAAAAAAAAAAAAAAACAATACAACAAATAGAGTGCCAATTAGTTAGACCTCGTTCTCTGATTTTCAATTTTTTGCCACACCTGCTAAAATAACAACATTTGATGTAAAAATATCTGCAAAATTTTAGAACGATTAGATGAAGGATGCTCGTATAGCATTTAATGTTTTGAAAATTAATACTTCCGCTAAAAGTTTAAATATAAAACCATTGACTTATTTTCCGGGGCAACTGTAAGTATCTACAGTTTTTCTAGAAAAAGATCTATCAATCCGGAAGAATTAAGTATACATAGCAGGGATAAAAGTAACTAATCCGAAAGTACTAGATGATACTACAAAGCAAGGCGTAAAAAGCTAATGGTAAACTTAAAAAGTTTATTAATCACTAACGAAGAAAGAGTAACCAATATATTTTGCCAATGTTAGAAGAGTATCGACAACGTTATCCCAATGCGGCTAAATCTGATTTAATAGTACGATATTAAAGTCCACCCAAAAGTTAACAAACAGAAACCTTATAAACTAGACAGAATGCTGGAACACTGAAGCAAGAATAGTCTCAACTCAATATACATGTGTTTCTATTGCACTTATTGCTACTTGTAATACTTTAACTAAGCTTATTTTACTTTAGTTGTGAGAACGCTCGGTTGTGCAATATGACAAGGGAATTAAATGATCGGGCTTTGGTATGCTACGAGCAAGAAAAAGAAGGAAGTCTATATTAATATCGTCATGAAGCTGAATTAAATACTTTGATTTATGTATAATTTGAGACTCTTTTTTCTTATACGCGGGGAAATATTTTTAATATTGTTATGATGCTGAATTAAATACCTTGACTTACGTATAACTTAAGACTCTTCCTTTTTTTTATACGTGGGGAAATCCTCATGGACACCCCGCCGCTCTTCTGGGAGGCGACTGAAATCCCACGGTGGCCTACCTAAGGAGTGTCCCGGGATCTCTTTTGAATTGCTGCCGCATACTCTTCCGAGTATTCTTCCATTCTGAGGGGGTCACTCCTCAGATCTAGTTTGGGTATTGAGAGGGACCATACCTCTAAACGCTGTCTCCTGGGCCGTCGTGCGAGTTTGAGGAGATTCCAGATCCTCCTCGGCGTGTCGGCCCCTATGACCACCTAGGGCGGCGCAGGGGTGCCCTTCGGCGCGGAACCCTTCAAGGGTAGGATGTTCTCATCCTCTCTCGCTCTTTTCGATCCTTTACGAGCATTACTCCTTCACAATAGGAGCGGACTGCGAGGAACTCTTGTTGCGTCCTCAGCATCGTTTTTATAACTGACGCGGGATCCAATCTCTCGTCAATCGCTAGTCGCAGAATACGACGGGGGGTCTTCCACGCCGGACAAAACTCCAACGTGCTGGGTCGTGTCCTTGCGCTCTCCGCAGTGGTGACAGGTGTTCGTTGCCTCTTTTCCGATTTTCTGCAGGTATTCCCCGAATACTCCATGTCCTGCGAGCACCTGCATCATCCGGAAGCATAGCGGAAGCCCCCCGCGGTCTCTTTAAAAGGTCTGGTAAGTGCCGCCGAAAGGCGACAGTGCCTTACCATTTATATATGTGTTCCATCCTTGTCTAGGGGAGTGCTAAACGTCTCCCCTTTCATATTACAAAAAAAAAAAATTTTTTTTTTTCGTGGAGGAAATCTTCATAGACACCTTACCGTCCTGTGGGATGCGGAAAACACAGGACGGCAGAAGGTAGTGCCGGTTTCTTATCGGATAAAACCTCCACGGACGGGACGGTAAGACCAGTAAAAGTTATCGTCGTCGGCCCTGGCCCTGGAGGTGCTTACCAAGCATCTCTATACCAAGCACTCGCAGAAAGTACCCCCCCCCCCCCCACACACACACAAGGGAGACGCTGCTTGTGCCTGTTGTATATTACTTTCAAGAGAGATTTTGGTTTTCCATCCTTTGCAAATAATATGTCCCAGAGCGAGGGGATTCGAACTCGCGACGCGTCGTCTTCACTCCCGGGCCTTAACGAGCCCTGTCGAGCCTCTAGTTGATTGGAAACTATTTGATTCTTAATGTGGCATTGTATATCATAGTAAGTATTCTAATTAGAAGGAAGACGTACGTTTTTCATAGCCCTCTCAAAATACAAGGGGTAAACGTAAATAATTCCCTTAATTATATCATTATTTGGAACTTCTCAGATTTTAGTCCAGTAATTCTGGATCAGTTTCAACGAAAATAAATCATTTCTAACGGAATTAGTTCTATTATGAAGCTCTTAATAATACATTTTTGCTACTATTATATTTCTTGTAGTAAGAGGCCGTTCTAAGAGAATTCCTGTCTCTCCTAATGCACTTATTTTCAAGATGACATTTCGTTCTATTTCTATTATTATGTTCATGCATAATTCAATAAGCTAATATAAAACATAAAACATTGTGCGTCTATTATTTCCTTATAAAACAAAAGAAACTTTTCTGACAATCTAATATTAAGGTACTCTGTTTTTATGGCAATTTTTATGTTCCTTCTGTTCCATTTGTATATAGCTAGCTGTGTATAGTACGATATCATCAGCATACTGTAAGACTTTTATTTCTCTATTAGCACTTAGGCAACTGCGCGTGCCACAGCGAGCTATACGTTTCCACCGCTCTCGGACAAGTCTACCTATACGCTGTCTGCCGCGCATTTTTCCAAGTATCGAGGACTAATATTCACTACTTAGAAATCAACGAAGTGTAAAAATTATTTAAGTGGTGAATTATATCTTGCGGTAATGATTTTATTTAACGATTTCACATATTGTTTATGTAAAACATTAAATTAAAAGTATATATTAAAAGTACAAAAAAATATAGGTAAAATTGAAAACATTAAAGATAACTAAAGATAAATAACACGACTTGAACGTGAAATAAAAAATTCATAATGCATTTTAATATGTTTTGCAGCGTGGTATCGTTCGATTATAACTTTATTTAGTCATAACTAATAGTGTAACTTTTTAATTAATTTAAACACCACTAAATTCGTGTATTTCATTATATACCGTACTTTATAAAAATAGAAAAAGTTGTGCGATTAACTGGGAACAATTCCAGGTAAACAATAAGTGATAATAACAACAACAAAAAAAGAAAAAAGAAAAAGCGTTGCTAAAGTCAAAAAGTGAGATCTCCCCGTTCGGTCACGCAGCGATGTTCTTCACAGAGGGGAAATCTCCCCATTCAGTCACGCAGCGATGTGTTTCACAGAGAGATCTGGCAACCTGTTCGGTTGACTTAAGTCTTATAGGCAGCTTATATGTAAATTGTATGTCAGAATAGTTGAAATTTATGTTTTATTATTCTTTTATCATACCTTTTTCTATTGTAGTGACATATTATTTGCTGGTTATTTGAATTTTATCTAGATATATGAATGATTCCAGTGGTATCGTGTATTGTGTATGTCTGATTTTTTTCGTGATATTATGAATTGCGGTAGATCGAGCTGTATATTAGGCTATTTGTGCTGATATTGTGTATGTTTGACCAATGATTTTGTATTAATTTTAGTAATTTTCGTAATTATTTTAATTCATGCAATTTGTTCTTACACTTTTGGTGTAATCGAACTCCGGATAACGAACTCCGAGGCAGTTTCATTCAAACAGATGTAACTTATCCACTGTGCTTGCGCAGATGTTGCAAATCGGGAAACATTACGTTAGAATCGGTCTTATCAATAGCTTGTAGCATTTCCACTTTACTGCAGCAATTGTGTGCAGCAAATGCTCTTGTATTTTCTCTATTTGTCTTTGTTTGTAGTCGTTGTGGTTCAGCTTAAACTCCATATGTACGCTCATATTTCACTTCTTTGCGAAATATGAATAAGTTGCTATTGTTACTGTTATGTAGGTGGAATTTTTTAGCGTAAGTGCGTACGTTTTTGCTTGTGTCGGATATTTGAAGATGGAGATGATTGGAATAAAATTTTCTCCCATTTGCTTATATTAATTTTTAGTTTCCACGTGTAGAAATAGTTGTGTATTACGTTAAATATCTACTGTAATTAACCTTTAGCTTTTTATATTTTATTGTCTCTCACGTATATCAGTAGATCGCGAATGCTATTGCTTTCTTTAGTTTTGTCGCTATTGTAATGGAGAAAATTTGGTGTGACCATGTGCAAAGGTAAGGTCAAAGTCTAAAGGTTCATTGTCAGGTAGTGTGGAATGACGTGGATTTGGGTATGGTCGCTGTCACACTGTTGCCTACATTATGAATTAGACATTACATTGTTTATTTTCGACGGTAAAACTCAACAATTTGTAACAAGTATATTTCTGATAGTACTGTAGAGGACTTGTATAGAGGATGTTTGATCCTGAGATTTATTAGATGTTATTGCTTGTTGTTGAAACCGGCGAATATATTTAAAATAATAAATTAGTATACAGGCTATATTCGCTGAGACAGTGTATAAATCGCAAAGTAAGATTAATACTCGATCAAGTTATCGAACCTTTAATGGTGTTACTGGATGAAATAGCACGTAATAATTATACGGTAAAACAACTAAAAAACAATCATGTTAAAATATAAGCCAATTTTACCGAAATCTATAGCAAAGTAGTTCTAGCTGTGAGAGAAAAAAATGCTAATTTCTGTACGTAATATAAGATGGTAGTAATTGTAAGAAAAATGCGCCTTAAACAAACCTTGATAGAATTGTTAATAAAATAAACAAACTCAAGCAAGTATGGCAAATAAACAATATAAAATACGTTAGAAAACAACCATTATTACTATTCTTTATAGAACTTGGGCCTAATGAAAATAACAAAAAAATTTACAAAATAAATAGACTTTTAATCACTATAGTTCCTTTCGAGCCTCCTAAAGATAAAATGGATATTTTCCAATATATGCAATGTCTATCTTACGGCCATACTAAAAACTATTGCTTCAGAGCACCAGCTATGTCAAGTGCGCTAATAAACACTTCACCTCGGCATGTCTCTTGCAAGACAAAATAGTAAATGTAAGTCGTTAAAATTGCCAGAAAAATCATTCTGGCACATTCATACCATCAACCATCGTAACCTCTCAAGGTTAAATTAATCTATCCGCAGTGTACTTTTTTCCTAAACTCACTGAAAGACATTACTCCGATTTTTCCAAATACTAAGAAATAAATTTTTCGCTGATGGTGACTCTAATGCCAAGTATATTCTATGGGACTCCAAGATATACTCGCCTAGAGATACGACCCTAGGTCATTTAGTGTCCTACCCATAGATGAAGTCACGTACTTGCCATCTGCGTGCGACAGATCTTCACTACTAGATTTTTCAGTTATTAAAGTAATAAATTATACTCGTTTCAAGATCGAATTCAGCTTAGATCTCAGCTCTCACCATTCGACAATCTCGCATATCTACTTATACAAACCTGTGCTCACTGCAAAAACGTTTCCCCTCTGCAATAAAATTACGAACTGTTCACTCTTCAAGAAGTTCCTAGAGGAAAACGTTAATTGCAATATTCCGGTAAAAAATCCTGAGCATATTGAATTAGCCATAAATAAATTTACCAAGAGGCTAAATGACTCGCTACTAAACACTTCAGTGATATTAGACAAGTAAACGCTTAATTTCAGTACATTCTTCAAACAATTAAACGCAAAGTAAAATATATCTGACAAAGACACAAATCATCATGAACAAGAAAAAACTTAATGCAATTATTAAGGAAGTTAAACAACTAATACAAAATCACTGTAAAGGCTAATTCTAATCTTACATCTCAAGCCTTTCGCTTAAAGAGGACATAATCTATTTTCTCTGAAAAGCTACGAAAAGGCACAAAAGCTCAATTTGTTCCCCTTCCAGTAATACAAAAAGCGAACGGTACAGGGGCGAAGAGTCCCTTAGAAAAAATCATGCCATTCACCGAATAACTCCACAATACGTTGCAATGCAATGATTCAAATATCGCTTTAAGTTCTTATGTGACTTTATATACTGCAATAATATCTGCAAATCCTTAAGTTGTTGAAACTTCTGTAGCGGCACATGAGTTAGAGGACAATTCGAATCATGCTGTTGTTTTGCCTCGGAGTATCAACATCGTTAGGACATACATAATGTAATAATAAATAATCTCCGGGCAAATTATGTCGTCGCTACGTGTAACCGCCAAACAAAGTTGAATTTGAATTTTCCGGCACTGCCCCGACCAGTATAAATAAACGAACGCGATCGTAAGGTGACCAGTTTATCATTCTCAGGCTCGAGCGATCTTATTAGCGATCTATACACATTCTTTAGCGAATGCGTTAGTGCCGAGCGTCTTAGCGAACATTCCATGTATTTATTAAATATTTTAAAATATATTTGACGGTTTTCAACGTCGAGTTATCTGGTCATTTAACCACACGGCCAATTATCCTCTACACTTCAAACTTAAGCAATGGTTTGCTATCGCTTATTAAATCATACCTGAAAAATAGAATATTCTTTGTTCAATATAAAGACACTATTTCTGACCTATACGCTATCAGTGCTGGCCTCCTTCAAGGTAATATCTCCTGGTCTGCATTGTACACTCTATATGTATACAACTGATATCTCGACCAGCTACGAAACTATTTTATTTATATTCGCGGATGATACAATAATTCTAGCCACCGATGAAGATCCTAAGATTTTACCAACATTTTTGCAACAGCACATACGATCGCTAGAGCACCGACTAAATTAGTGGAAAAAGAAATATACTGATACATGTAATCACATCACTTCCACGTTAAGGACGAACACCATACCACCATTACATATCGTAAATGGATTGTGTCCCAGACCCAACTGGTTAAATACTTTGCGTTACGTCTTCACTCCAAGCTAATACGAAGCTAATCTATACGCAAAAAGATTCAGCAAATTCGACTCAAGAAGGAAGAAATATCCTGATATTTGAATTAAGTTTAGAAAACAAGTTACTTACATATAAGTTTATTATTAAACCAAACTGGACATATGACTTCCTGTTGTGAGACATAGCAGTGAAAAGTCACATGATTGTCACGTTTTATTGAATTGCCGCGTTTGCTTGAACGTGATGATACGATCTAATCAACAAATTGCATGCACACGGGTAGCGTTAACTAGCGTTTAATGCAACTGGCAATAAATTCCACGTTTCGGCTAACCTGCTATGTGCGGGAATACTGGCACGGGAAAGGATTAAAATTGTTCGAAATAAATTGTCAATATGCAACGATTTATTCAAATCTTACTCGATTTCGATATTCTCAATCGACTGACAGACTGGCGGATGTAACACTCTTCGGTTGACAAAATGATGATAATTAACTGCTCTAAGTCGCTACGTTTATTTATATCTGTTGGAGATGAAAGATTATCGGGTTATTACCTTTCTTTTGAAATGTTTGGGAAGATCCCCAATGTTTGTTCAAACTACCTACCTTGTTTACAATTTTAAATTTTCTTAATATCTTTAGGTAAATTTTATTAGGCGCGTTCCAATTTTGTCTCGCGTTACGGGGCGTGCGGGGCGCGGGTCGTGACAATGGTAAAGCTTAAAAGTGTATAGTCAAAAATATACTCAGAATGATAGTAGATGGCACCATGATAAATTCGAAGCGATGAAATTCGTAAAGGTCTTCAGATAAACTCTATTATAGAGGAAATAATACGATTATGGAGCCGATATAATTCAAGGCTAAATGATTATCTCAATGCATTAGCCAGAGGTTAATCCGATTATCACGTTGGTCGCCCAACGTGATTCGGCTAAGTTTCCTGCGGGGTCCAAATCCAACCGCCGGTACGCAGAACGTAAATAGAGCGACAAGCGGGAATTTATTGTTTATAGTCTTCCATTCATTGTAAACAAAAGATTATTTAGTTCTGAAATGGAGAAAACGATAAGCTTTCCAGGTAGAGTATTCCGAGAGATCTCATGACAGATATCTCAGATCTTTCATTTAGTCGAGAAGCATACTTGTGAGACGTACATCAGTGATTTTTTCATCCTCAAAATATTCAGTAAACAGCGTGAAAATATGTTTGAAAGCGAGGAAAGTAGTGATGACGAAGTCTAGAACTATTGTTCGAAGTGTCCAAAATCACCCCAAATGTGTTTGGAATGTTTTAACAAATATCATGCGATATAGCATAATGTCATATTTTATCCAGAATATAAATTAATAAAAAGCATGGCACAATATGTTTTTAATATTTTATGTTGTATATCCTATATATAATATCATATATTTAATTAACTCGAACAAGAAGAGCGTCATACATACTTGGGTAACGGGGCCCCCACGTCACATAATATGGATGATGTGACGACCAACGTGTTAATTCTGTAGACGTCGGAAAAAACAAACACCCTACATCAACGATAAGTTCAACATTCATCAATGAAATATACTCGTGTATAAACGTAACTTTGTACAGGTGCCATTTAAAGGAAAGATAAGCGTCTTCGTGATACATATTCCCAGCCTGTTATGGCAATTTGCTTGAATTTATCGAATATCCTGTTTGGACAAATTGTAAAGACTCTGGGATACTAAAAAGAAATTATGTGCTTCTATGACATGAATTTGATGAGATAAGAAATTTATCTTGATTTATTTATTCGCTCGTAATATTAGTTTCTGTGTAGCTGTTAAAGGTTAATCGTAGTGTAATTTGATGAATATCGGAGGAATTCTACGATAATATGTTACAAGAATTGTTGTTTTTGGTGAGACGCGAAGAATTTTAATTTGTTATATTAAATAAAAATTCCGGAGATTGCATATTTAGGAAATTGTATAAATTTCTTTTACATAGGACCATTTACGATTATTAAATACAAAAATTATGGTGAATATTCTTAAAGAATTTTGATATTTTAGCTCTTTATAGTAAAGTATTACATATTACGTTTAAAGAATTAAATAAATCAATTATTTAATGGATATAAGTTATCAAAATTTGGATAACTAAAATCTCTAATTTATTCATGAGGTTAAGTTAAAAAGACAAACTTATAATCAGTTAGGATTGACATGTTACACGAAACCTTGATTTGTAAATATTGTAAGCGTCACAAGTGTAAAATGTTGTAATTACTTTTTGTTGAAAAGTTACTATCTTCTTAAGATGCTTTTGGCTAATATATTAGAGTTATTACAATAATTAACAACCGTTACAAAGATGAAAGTTTTGTTCTCAATCTGTGTTCGATAGAATCAGGATAAGAATGCGACAAAAATTGAAGAAAAATGTTTAGGGGTAGAGTATTATTGATTAATTGAATTGGAATTGTATAGCTAATATCGGATAATCGAAAGTTCGATTAAGAAATAGCATAGAAGAGATAACTAAAGAACGTGAACATTCTTAGCATATTTTCTTCGTATCTCTTATTTGTTGAAGATTAATCACTATGGTCAAATTTCTTTTATTTGAAAATACCAGCAAATATGGAATTACTATAAGTATATTACAATTCTTAAATAATTAAAGCTTTCCAATTTTTTAAACGAATATTATTTTATACAATTCCTAAAGCAATATATTTTTAAAAATAATTCTCAATATTTTAAACAATTTTTCTGATGTAAATTGCAGATATTTATGCAAATATATATTTTTATAGAATGCAAACTTAGATATTTGTAATGTCATTATAGAATATGATTATAAGATTATAAGAATATATTCCTTATTTTGAATTTATATTTAAAAACACATGCAAGAATATATTGTATATCTTCTACCTATGTGATACATTTGTCTTATTAAATTATCAACTGTGGATCACACGAAAATTTAAAATTTTCAATTGTTGATTAAACGTTAAGTGAAGTATAATATGAACTAATATATTAATGAATGGTGGAGCAATAACCTTGATCACCTTAAATATCTCTGTTCTTTTTAGAAGTATAGAAAAACTTTGCTTATAAAAGTTGTACGGTACAAAGATGGCCATAATATAATAATTTTTTGTATATGAAAGGTTTTCAGAAATTTTAAGGATCTTCCATATTTTTAAATTAAAATTTTGCTTGTTTACTTTTTATTCCACTTTACATACTTTTTTTATACCTTATAGAGTAGAAAATGTTTAGACGACTTCTATGATCACTAATAGAGGCACATTCGACAATACATAAAAGAATAACAAATCTTACATCATAATAAACGTTTGAAATGATGCCTGTTTGCATCGATGCAACGTTGAAATCGTAAGATTGCCGAAACCACTTGTTGTCATTTCTGGGTTGTTTATGGTACATGTTGCAGTGAATATTTGTTTATATCTAGTGGTGTTAGTTTCTGCACATATTATTTAGTATTTCTTAATATTCTCCACGAAAGGAAATCCAGTGGTGTTATATCAGAAGAACGAGTTGGCTACGAAATTGGATCACTATGTCGTATTTATCGATTCGGGAAGATTCTGCCGAGTATAAAGGGGAGCTCTCCTACGTTTCTGTTATGTTTCGCTTCGTGATACAAATATCCACGTGTAACCACGTGCAATGACCAATGCAGGGAGAGTATTACAAGATGTGAGTCAAAAACTCATTGTACCGACGATTGCAAAGTTGCATCGATGCAAACGAACATGTTTTATTTATTGCAAAATAATTACCTTGTCTAAACATAATCGTCTAAAGATCCTCCATTCTACTAGGAACAAAAAGATACGGCAAACAATGAAAAAAGAGTGGGGGTCACCTTGCAAGAAAATTATTACTGCCATACCGTACGTCTTTTGTCAACAAAGTTTTCCCATATCTCTAGAAGGTGATCAAAGTTATTACATCCACCTTGCATAGTAAGAAACAGTAGACGATGATATATGCACTATGTAGCAAAAGGCAACGTACAAAAAGTTTCTTATTACTTGAAAAGATAGGCAAGTATTATATGCAAATGTTATCAGTGATCTGCTTGAACTTGATGACAGTGCTTATAAATTTATCGTAACGCAAACTATAACATATTATAATTGTAAAAGTATCGTTGAATATTTATTATTAAATATTGTATTTTAGGTAATATTTCATATGTCAAAGTTATGTATGTATACCGAAAACATTGTTAATATGTTTTATATATTTTTCGTGTATTTTATATATTTCTACGTTTCAC